>NC_045770.1:27441760-27742106 GCF_008692025.1 Phocoena sinus
TTATGTAACATGCTGAGAATTTTTTCAGAGAAATAAATTGAGTTAAATCCTGGCTTAGTGTAGTTTAAGGCAGGCCCAAAGTCTGGAGTAAATCATACTACATATATATATATATATATATATATATATATATATATATATATATGTATATATATGTATATATTTAAATACATCTTTTTCTCTCTTTTTTCACAATGTTATATAGAATATGGATGCTTGGTTATTTCATCTGGAGGCACAGCTCTTGTCAGGTCACGGTCCTACTCAGGAGCCTCAGTGGCTCTACATTGCCTACTGAAAAGAGAAATACTATGTCATGTAGTCGAAGGCATGCTAAGGACTTTAGACAACTCATTTAATCCTCATACACTTGCTACTCTATTTTACCAATGGGATGGATTTTACCTGAGCTTTAAGTAGATGGACCACAAGCTCAGCTTTCTGGTGCCCTTTGCAGCATCAATGTTATATCTCTCTGCTCCTTCATGGACTCTCCCTTCTAGCCAAAACAATCCTCCATTGACTTTATATTTTTCATATAACTGAGCTTTGGCTTATATGGTTCCTCCCCCCGTCCCAAGCAATATCCTTCTTTTACTGCCCATTCAGATCCTGCAATCCTAGCACCTCCCATTTTGTCCAGGTAGCTTTCTCTTATTCCTCTACTACTTACTATGGTCCTTCTCCAAGCATGCTATGATAACGTTTTCTTCTGAATGATCAAAATAACCTATGTGAAATTCTTCAACACACTTTCTACCTGCGTATTTTATCATATGCATTTTACTTCTTTCTATAATACTCTAAGATCCTATGAAAATGGAAGCTTCCATAATTTCTTATGCCATGATTTTATTAAAGGATTAATACGTCAAAGGCTCTAATATCCAGGTTTTTTTAATGTGAAAATTTAAAAGTCTAAATTTTACTCTAACTCCTATTTTTAGTTAAATTTGTATCTTTCTTTTTTTGCTCTGAACATTCATTTATATTGCTTAACTTGAATTTAGCTTATAAATGAGATGGAACCTCAGCGTTAAAGAAGATCGAAGGAAGAGGTGAAGATGAAGAACAGCAACAACAAAGAAGGGATGAAGATAAAATAGTGTGTTTTGAGTATATAGTGACATTACAGAAACGGTAGTCTCATTAGTTTATCTGCTTTGCTTATAATAAAACTAGTAGTGCCATTTTTTAAATAATCAGAATTTCTTCAACCCCAAACACTCATAGGAAAAGTGAAAATAGTTGCTTAGACAAATACAATTGACTAGTCTAAGTAAATGTACGTATATGTCATACAGAAGTATGAGATCAAAATTCGTATCAAATTTTTATAGATGAAGAAGCTGAGGTTGAGAGGATTTTTACTTGCCTAGTGTCATATAGCATCTAGAAGACAAAGCCAAAATAACAAGACTTCTTTATCTTGAAATCTCATGCAACATAGCTTGGCTTCACAGACTTTAGTAGACCTGGATGGGGCTACCAAATCCTATATCGTTGAGTCTATCTGATTTGCATCAATCATCCTAATGCACTAAACCCTACTACTTGCTGCTTTCAGCATATCCTACAAGTATAGTGCTCCCAAGTTGTTTTGGACACCTTTGCAAGCACCACCACTCCAAATTCACACCATGGCATTGAGAAAGGAATGCTCTCCTTCCCAAGAAGTTTTGCATTTTGAAAGGCTAGATCCATGTTAGAATGAATATTAGCATTGGTCAAATGATTTTATAGAACTAGAAGACTTCTTGGGAAATTTTAATCTAGAATGAGCATTGATGGTACAAAACAGAACTCTTAAGAGTATCCTTAGACATTCTTTCAGACAAATCAAAATAATGGTGTCACTATTTAAAACATACTTACTCAACTATGTATGAGTACCCTGCCTTTGATTTTAGATATTTTGAAGCAAGAAAATTTGAAAAATTGATGTTAATAAAAGCTTTCATACCTTTCATTGGACACAGTTTAAATATAACCTATATCCTCAATGTAGTGAACTTGAATGTGATAGTTGCTTAAATTCCAGAATAAGAGATGTTCTTTCAGTTTGCTGGTAAAGTAAATTACTGCAAACTTTAGTTTGTTCAGATTGTAAAGAGAACATGCAAATGTCTTATAAAGGATTAACTTATTTTTACTCAATTGTTCATACACGTAGGGTTTTTGGCACAGTTCATGTAATGAAAAATAATAGTTCTTATTGTTGCCAGCACTGTAATAATTAAATACTTTTTTCTGCATAAAAATGGAACACTTTGAAATCAGTGTGAAGACTAGGGTAAGATAAATCTCAGATAAAATGTCAGTTTAGAAAAATGATGAGCTCTTTTATAAAATATCTAACACTTGAAGAATAGTTGACCATTAAATTATCACTTTAATTTGGTATTAATTGTGCTCTATGAAATTTTCTACTTCTGTCGTTCACACAAACCTGTTTGATTGATTTACTGAATATGGATATTTGTTTTTATTTCCCATCTTCAGTCTGATTTTTGTAGCTATTATATTTTAAATTATTGTTAGAAAAGGTAAAGCATAACCAGGAAATGTGCTGGGCTAATTCCTTGAATATCAACACACGAGACATGTTTCTTGACATGCATTTGTATGTTATACCAATATTTGAACATTTACTATTTGAAAATCATGGTTATATTTGGTGAGGACCAAAATATTTAAAAAATAAATAATGTCCCAATGGCTTGTCAGATTAGTTTCTTATTTACTCCTAAATGCTTCATATTTCTATTTGCAAACATAAATGGTATTTTTCAATTCCAATTTCCATTTCTTCAGTGTTCAGATATAGAAACACAGTTGAATTTTGTATATTGACTTCATATACTGTGACATTACTAAAGGCATTTATTAGTTCTACTTGCTTTCTTGTATATATGTTAGGATTTCCTTCATAAACAATCATGGTATTTGTGATTAAAGAGAATTTACTTCCTCCTCCCTAATCTGTAGGCCTTTAATTTCCTTTATTAGCCATTTTATTTATTTATTACATTGACTAGATCTTCTATTTCAAAGTAGAATAAAAATGGTGTGAGCAGACATAATGTTTTCAGTCTTGGGGGTAGCATTCAGCCTTTAACAATTAATTATGACATTACCTGTAAATTTTTCATACATGCCTTTGATTAGGTTGAGGGAGTTCCCATATATTTCTCATTTGCCAATAGAGTTTTTTTTCTTTTAATCATGAATGGGTATGAATTTTGCCAACTTATCTTTTACATCTATTGAAATAAATATTTTATTTTCCTTTTCAGTTCACTAATTTGGTGAATTACATTGCTCAGTTTTCAAATGTTAAGTCAACCATACATCCTGGGATGAACCACACTTGGTAATTGTCCTTATTCTTTGTATACATTGCTGTATTCAATTTTCTAAAATTTTGTTGAGGATGTTTACATTTAAGCTTAATGAGGGATTTTGGTGCCTAGATTTTTCCTCGTAATGTCTTTGGATTTTGTATCAAGATATTTCTGACCACATACAATAAGTTGGGAAGACCATCTTCTGGAGAATTTGTATAAAATTGATATGGTTTCTTCCATAAGTGTTTGGCAGAATCCACGGTGAACTCATCTCAGCCTAGAATTTTCACTGGGGAAATAATTTTAAACTTAGATCAAATTTGTCTAATAGCTAAAATGATATTAAAGTTATATATTTTTTCTTGTGTGGGCTTTGAAAATTTGTATCTTGCAAGTACATATTTGTGCATATGACCTTCACTGTTGCCTTATTAACATATAATTGTTTATAATATTTTATATTAATACTTTGTTCCTTGTAGGATCTTTAGTGATTGTTCCTTCTCTAATTTGTAGCATTTCTCTTCATGTCCTTGTCAGTATGATTAGAGTTTATAAAGTTTCATACTCTTTTCAAAGAACCAGTTTATGATTTCACTGGTTTTCTCTACTGTTACTGCTTTTATTTCATTCTTTGAGTCTTTTAAAAATTGTAATATTTTTCTTTCTGATTACTTTGTGTTGAAATTAGTTTTTACTCCCTAGTTTCTTAAGGTAGAAGAAATGATCACTAGTATGAGACCTTTCTTCTTTTCCAAAATATTTAAAATTATAATTTTTCCACTGCTTAACTGCATCTCACAAATATTGATATGTTGTATTTTGATTTTCATTTTATTAAGAATATTTTTAATTTTACTTATAATTTTTTCTTTAATTCATGGACTATCTTTAATCCATGTTGTGTTTATTAATTTTCAAATATTTGGGGATGTTCCAGATTTTATCTTTTTTCTTTTAGTATAATTTTACTTGATCAGAGAATATATTTTGTACACGTTCTATCCATTTAAATTTATTAAGATTTGCTTTGTGGATCAGAATGTGGTCTATCTTGGTGAATATTCCACATTACTTGAAAAGAACGTATGTTTAATGTGGTTTTTAGGGGGAGAGTTCTCTAAATGTAAACATGTACAAGTTGGTTGATAGTATTGTTCAGGTTTTTTATATGCTTTCTGATTTTTGTCTACTTGTGTAACAATTATTGAGAAAGAAGTGTTCAAATCTCCAGTGATATTTATAGATTTGACTAATACTCATCTTATGAAATTTTGCTTCATAATATTTTGAAACTCTGTTTTTGGATCAATACACAGTTAGGGTTATGTTTTCTTGATAAATTGACTCCTTTATCTTTATGAAGTTTCCCTCTTTGTCGTTGATGATATCTCTTGTTCTGTGATCAACTTTTTCTAATATTACCATAATCATTCCAGTTTTTTAAAAAAAGTTTGCTTTCATAGTATTAAGGGGGCTCAGGGAAGGGTGTTCCCAAATATGACAAAGTGGCACATTGATTATTTTGTATTAAAGTTACTTGAGAAACAGCCAGTGCAAAAAAGGATACTCTGACCCTCCTCTTGGTCCCCCTGAAAGCAGAAAATAAATTTTCCATGTGAAAGGTACCCTCCCTGCATCAAGAGGTAGAAAGACATCTTTATGACCAGAGACACAGTATTCAGTGCAGAG
The DNA here is from genome assembly GCF_008692025.1 of Phocoena sinus. Lineage (NCBI taxonomy): Eukaryota > Metazoa > Chordata > Mammalia > Artiodactyla > Phocoenidae > Phocoena > Phocoena sinus. Next base: position 27,446,800 of record NC_045770.1, read on the forward strand.
AAGGCTGTGTAAACAAAGTCTGCCTAGTTTTTCTTTTACTAATTACTACCCAAACCTAAGTTTCTTGTCTTGTCAGTTCTTTACACATTTGTTGCTTCTTTGTCTAAAAGATATATAAACAGCTTGCTTTGGTCACTTGAGTTTTATATGAGTGAGACCTCTGTGCAAATTAAATTAAATGTGTTATTTTTCCTGTTAATCTGCCTTGTGTCAATTTAATTATTAGATCACCAAAAGAACCAAGAAGGGTAAAGAGAAAATTTCCTCTCCCTGACAATATTTTTTTAATCCTTTTATTTTTAATTTCTCTGTATCTTTATATTTAAAGTAGATTTCTTATAGACAGCATATAGTAAGGTCTTGCTTTTTTATACAATCTGGCAATCTGTACATTTTAATTGGAATATTTAGAGAATTTATACCTAACATAATTATAGATAGGCTGGGTTTTAAACTTACTGTCTTTAAATTTGTTTCTATTTGTCACCACCTGTTCCTTTTTATCTTTTCTTCCTATATTCTTATAAATTGTATATTTTTTATGATTTCATACCATCTTCTAAAGTGTCTTAAGAACTATACCTCTTTTTTTGTTAGCAGTTGCTTCAGGTTTTTACAGTAGTCATCTTTAACTTATCACAACATATCTTCAAATCTTATAACACTTTATATATAATACAAATACCTTATCAGAGTGTATTTCAACTTCCCTCACCATTCTTTATGCTACAGTGATCATAAATTTTGCTTCTGCTTATGTTAGAAACTCCAAAATATATTGCTATTATACTTGCATGATATACTCAATTAAAGAGATAATAATTTTAAAATATTTGCCCATATATTTACCATTTCCAGCACTCCTCATTTCTTTGCACAAAGCTAAATTACCTTCTAGTATTATTTTTCTTTTGCCTGAAGAACTCTCTTCAACACTTTTTTTAGTGCAAGTTTGTTGATGATGAATTCTCTCCAATTTGTCTATCAGAAATGCCTTTATTTTGCTTCCTTTTTGAAAGACAGTGAGATTATTTTAGTCTGTGGATAAATTTAGGAAAAATTGACATCTTAAGAACTCCTAGGGCTTCCCTGGAGGTGTAGTGGTTGAGGGTCCACCTGCCAATGCAGGGGACATGGATTCATGCCCCAGTCTTGGAAGATCCCACATGCCACAGAGCGACTGGGTCCGTGAGCCATGGCTGCTGAGCCTGCACGTCCGGAGCCTGTGCTCCACAACGGGAGAGGCCACAACAGTGAGAGGTCCATGTACTGCAAAAAAAAAAAAAAAAAGAAAAAAGAACAACTCCTAGAAACTCAATATATGATTTATTTATTCTAATAGTACATTTTTGTAGATTTTAGAAATATTTACTCCTAATTTTTCTTGTTGTTTATCCTTATCTTTTTTATCTTTATGCTACTGGTGTGAATGCAATTATTTTTTAAAATTATCTGTTTTTTGGCTTCTATGAAGCTACATTTTTAATATTTATTTTTCATGTGGCCACTCTTCTCAAGGATGTGAGTGAGTCTAAGAATTGTATAAGTTATGCCACTTGATAAAAACAGGGGAAATGACTCTCTTTCTGAAACAATTCCCATTTCTGATTGGCGCAAATCTTAGATCTCTGAGCCAGTAATGAAATAGCACTAACCAGATGTCTCCATATTGACTGGGCAAGACTGCAGTACTTTGTGAGTTAAAATATACATGTGTCCCCAAAATATTTCTTTACTTTGTTCTATGGACTATTTTTATAAGATTTATAGGAGTTTGCTAATTTCTTGCATGGAAGATTTGGCTTTCCAAGTTATGTTTCTTGTTTTGTTTTGTTTTGTTTTTTCTCAGTCTTCATGGATACTTCAAAGAAAATTGAGTAAGGAAAATTTATAAGCTTTTAATTAGATACACTTTTGAAGAGGAACCCAAATTACCATTGTTAAAGTATCATTAAATTAAAAAAAGTTTCAAAGGAAAAGCATTAGTACACTATTTTCAGGAATTGCATTCAATTAACAGTAGAGTACTCTAATTCAAGTCACTTTTTTTAGGTGTTATATATTTCATTGTGTAAAGCATGCATGCTCTGGGCTCTTGCTCTTGATAAGCTCTTAGCTTTACATAAGAACACTTCCCTGAAAACCCACTGTAAAGAATATTCTACTTTTATTGCATTATTGTTTGATCTTCATTATCATTGCATTTTTCCATGTCTATACTGATCTAGTACACTAATTTGTCTACTTATACTTGTCATGTCTCCCGTCACTAGAATATAAGATCCATGAGAACAGAACCTTGTGTGTTTTTTTCATTTTTGTATTGTTAGTGCCCAAAATATTTTTGGACATGTAATAGGTATTCAATAAACAATTTTGTATGAAAATATATACAATGAATTAATTTAAATGCTATGTTTTCCATTAAAGTACAGAAGAAAAAATCAATTTTTGCCTGGGATATTAAGATGGAGGAGCTATACTGAAAGACTTCAGAGGAAATGCATTTGAACTGGACCCTGGAGAATAATAGTAATTTACGGGGTGGAAAAGAGTGAGAACGGTAACTTCTTAGTTTGGGTTTCATAGAAACCAAGCCTAAGGCAAGGGTTGAGGTACATGTGGTTTATTAAAGGAGTACTCTTCAGGAAAATCCTTTAAGGGAATGATTGGAGCAGACTAGGGAAAGGAAACTTGCTCATCGGGGGTGTGGTCTCAAGTAAAGTCTAGCATTAATTGACTCCACCCTTGGGAGCTCTGGAGTGTAAAGTCTCAATGTGTCTCTTGATAACCAACAAGATTCTCTGGAGAAGGGTCCAGGTATGAGCTCTTATTTTCAGACATTGCAGCAACTTGAAATAACTATACCAGCTGATTAAGGGGATCTGAGTGAAGTACGGACATGTCACAACTCAAATTCAGCAGCACATGCACTAACTAAATAAATAAATGATAAAGAAAACAACATTTAGTAAAGCTGTTTTCTTTTTTGGAGAAATCAACCATTTGGGAAAAATTCTAGGTTTCATAAATAGCCCAGGAGTTTCACTCCCCTAGCTCGCATTTTAATGGAATGATTTTCAATAGCTGCTGCTCCAGAAGGCAGAAATCTTTTGAGAATCACCAAATACATCTCTAATCATAACAAATGCTACTCTTCTGAGTTATGATTGTTACTTTAAAATTACAATTGTAAGTCTCCATAAGTAGATTTTTATTTAAAATGCCTCCCATAACTTCAAATCTAAAGAGGTATAATTTGGGGATTTGAAAATTATAACAGTAAGACCTAAAATTAACAATATTAAAATTTAAAAATGTTTGATAAATTGTTTTGGGCTACTTATTAGGATAGGTTGAGCCAAGAAAAGTGAATCTTGATATAAATTGAGAAGGTAGAAACAAATTCTGTTCCTTTTTTTTTTTCCTCAAGAGGAATGAGCATTCCTGAACAAGGGACCCTGCAAAGAAAATGCCTGTCATTATTTCAGCAGATTTCAGAGCAAAGATAGATTGTAATTGTGTCATCACTGAAAGATGCTATCAGGTTAGATTGAATGAGAGATGATGGTTTCACAGTCAAGAAATAGCTATCTCCTAAGATCATTTTTTTCATTGAAATTCTCTGTGCAAGATTGTTCTTATCTTATGTGGGCTTATTATCTACACTGTTTTCATTTCAAAGGAATTTAATATTTTTTTTAAACATCTTTATTGGGGTATAATTGCTTTACAATGGTGTGTTAGTTTCTGCTTTATAACAAAGTGAATCAGCTATACATATACATATGTTCCCATATGTCTTCCCTCTTGCGTCTCCCTCCCTCCCACTCTCCCCATCCCACCCTTCCAGGCTGTCACAAAGCACCGAGCTAATATCCCTGTGCCTTGCGGCTGCTTCCCCCCAGCTATCTACCTTACTACGTTTGTTAGTGTGTATATGTCCATGACTCTCTCTCGCCCTGCCAAAACTCACCCCTCCCCCTCCCCATACCCTCAAGTCCGTTCTCCAGTAGGTCTGCGTCTTTATTCCTATCTTACCCCTAGGTTCTTCATGACATTTTTTTCCCTTAAATTCCATATATATGTGTTAGCATACGGTATTTGTCTTTTTCTTTCTGACTTACTTCACTCTGTATGACAGACTCTAGGTCTATCCATCTCATTACAAATAGCTCAATTTCATTTCTTTTTAAGGCTGAGTAATATTCCATTGTGTATATGTGCCACATCTTCTTTATCCATTCATCCGATGATGGGCACTTAGGTTGTTTCCATGTCCTGGCTATTGTAAATAGAGCTGCAATGAACATTTTGGTACATGACTCTTTTTGAATTTTGGTTTTCTCAGGGTATATGCCAAGTAGTGGGATTGCTGGGTCATATGGTAATTCTATTTGTAGTTTTTTGAGGAACCCCCATACTGTTCTCCACAGTGGCTGAACCAATTCACATTCCCACCAGCAGTGCAAGAGTGTCCCCTTTTCTCCACACCCTCTCCAGCATTTATTGTTTCTAGATTTTTTGATGATGGCCATTCTGACTGGTGTGAGATGATATCTCATTGTAGTTTTGATTTGCATTTCTCTAATGATTAATGATGTTGAGCATTCTTTCATGTGTTTGTTGGCATTCTGTATATCTTCTCTGGAGAAATGTCTATTTAGGTCTTCTGCCCATTTTTGGATGGGGTTGTTTGTTTTTTTGTTATTGAGCTGCATGAGCTGCTTGTAAATTTTGGAGATTAATCCTTTGTCAGTTGCTTCATTTGCAAATGTTTTCTCCCATTCTGAGGGTTGTCTTTTGGTCTTGGTTATGGTTTCCTTTGCTGTGCAAAAGCTTTGAAGTTTCATTAGGTCCCATTTGTTTATTTTTGTTTTTATTTCCATTACTCTAGGAGGTGGGTCAGAAAGGATCTTGCTGTGATTTATGTCATAGAGTGTTCTTCCTATGTTTTCTTCTAAGAGTTTGATAGTTTCTGGCCTTACATTTAGGTCTTTAATCCATTTTGAGCTTATTTTTGTGTATGGTGTTAGGGAGTGATCTAATCTCATACTTTTACATGTACCTGTCCAGTTTTCCCAGCACCATTTATTGAAGAGGCTGTCCTTTCTCCACTGTACATTCCTGCCTCCTTTATCAAAGATAAGGTGTCCATATGTGCGTGGGTTTATCTCTGGGCTTTCTATCCTGTTCCACTGATCTATCTTTCTGTTTTTGTGCCAGTACCATACTGTCTTGATTACTGTTGCTTTGTAATATAGTCTGAAGTCAGGGAGCCTTATTCCTCCAGCTCCTTTTTTCGTTCTCAAGATTGCTTTGGCTATTCGGGGTCTTTTGTGTTTCCATACAAATTGCGAAATTTTTTGTTCTAGTTCTGTGAAAAATGCCAGTGGTAGTTTGATAGGGATTGCATTGAATCTGTAGATTGCTTTGGGTAGTAGAGTCATTTTCACAATGTTGATTCTTCCCATCCAAGAACATGGTATATCTCTCCATCTATTTGTATCATCTTTAATTTCTTTCATCAGTGTCTTATAATTTTCTGCATACAGGTCTTTCGTCTCCTTAGGTAGGTTTATTCCTAGATATTTTATTCTTTTTGTTGCAATGGTAAATGGGAGTGTTTTCTTGATTTCACTTTCAGATTTTTCATCATTAGTATATAGGAATGCCAGAGATTTCTGTGCATTAATTTTGTATCCTGCTACTTTACCAAATTCATTGATTAGCTCTAGTAGTTTTCTGGTAGCATCTTTAGGATTCTCTATGTATAGTATCATGTCATCTGCAAACAGTGACAGCTTTACTTCTTCTTTTCCGATTTGGATTCCTTTTATTTCCTTTTCTTCTCTGATTGCTGTGGCTAAAACTTCCAAAACTATGTTGAATAAGAGTGGTGAGAGTGGGCAACCTTGTCTTGTTCCTGATCTTAGTGGAAATGCTTTCAGTTTTTCACCATTGAGGATGATGTTTGCTGTGGGCTTGTCATATATGGCTTTTATTATGTTTAGGAAAGTTCCCTCTATGCCTACTTTCTGGAGGGTTTTTATCATAAATGGGTGTTGAATTTTGTCGAAAGCTTTCTCTGCATCTATTGAGATGATCATATGGTTTTTCTCCTTCAATTTGTTAATATGGTTTATCACATTGATAGACTTGCGTAGATTGAAGAATCCTTGCATTCCTGGAATAAACCCCACTGGATCATGGTGTATGATCCTTTTAATGTGCTGTTGGATTCTGTTTGCTAGTATTTTGTTGAGGATTTTTGCATCTATGTTCATCAGTGATATTGGCCTGTAGTTTTCTTTCTTTGTGACATCCTTGTCTGGTTTTGGTATCAAGGTGATGGTGGCTTCGTAGAAGGAATTTGGGAGTGTTCCTCCCTCTTCTATATTTTGGAAGAGTTTGAGAAGGATAGGTGTTAGCTCTTCTCTAAACGTTTGATAGAATTCACCTGTGAAGCCATCTGGTCCTGGGCTTTTGTTTGTTGGAAGGTTTTTAATCACAGTTTCAATTTCAGTGCTTGTGATTGGTCTGTTCATATTTTCTATTTCTTCCTGATTCAGTCTTGGCAGGTTGTGCATTTCTAAGAATTTGTCCATTTCTTCCAAATTGTCCATTTTATTGGCATAGAGTTGCTTGTAGTAATCTCTCATGATTTTTTTTATTTCTGCAGTGTCAGTTGTTACTTCTCCTTTTTCATTTCTAATTCTATTGATTTGAGTCTTCTCCCTTTTTTTCTTGATGAGTCTGGCTAGTGGTTTATCTATTTTGTTTATCTTCTCAAAGAACCAGCTTTTAGTTTTATTGATCTTTGCTATTGTTTCCTTCATTTCTTTTTCATTTATTTCTGATCTGATTTTTATGATTTCTTTCCTTCTGCTAGCTTTGGGGGTTTTTTGTTCTTCTTTCTCTAATTGCTTGAGGTGCAAGGTTAGGTTGTTTATTCGAGATGTTTCCTGCTTCTTAAGGTGGGCTTGTATTGCTATAAACTTCCCCCTTAGAACTGCTTTTGCTGCATCCCATAGGTTTTGGGTCGTTGTGTCTCCATTGTCATTTGTTTCTAGGTATTTTTTTATTTCCTCTTTGATTTCTTCAGTGATCACTTCATTATTAAGTAGTGTATTGTTTAGCCTCCATGTGTTTGTATTTTTTAAAGATCTTTTCCTGTAATTGATATCTAGTCTCATGGCGTTGTGGTCGGAAAAGATACTTGATACAATTTCAGTTTTCTTAAATTTACCAAGGCTTGATTTGTGACCCAAGATATGATCTATCCTGGAGAATGTTCCATGAGCACTTGAGAAAAATGTGTATTCTGTTGTTTTTGGATGGAGTGTCCTATAAATATCAATTAAGTCCATCTTGTTTAATGTATCATTTAAAGCTTGTGTTTCCTTATTTATTTTCATTTTGGATGATCTGTCCATGGGTGAAAGTGGGGTGTTAAAGTCCCCTACTATGAATGTGTTACTGTTGATCTCCCCTTTTATGGTTGTTAGTATTTGCCTTATGTATTGAGGTGCTCCTATGTTGGGTGCATAAATATTTACAATTGTTATATCTTCTTCTTGGATCGATCCCTTGATCATTATGTAGTGTCCTTCTTTGTCCCTTTTAATAGTCCTTATTTTAAAGTCTATTTTGTCTGATATGAGAATTGCTACTCCAGCTTTCTTTTAGTTTCCATTTGCATGGAATATCTTTTTCCATCCCCTTACTTTCAGTCTGTATGTGTCTCTAGTTCTGAAGTGGGTCTCTTGTAGACAGCATATATAAGGGTCTTGTTTTTGTATCCATTCAGCCAATCTGTGTCTTTTGGTGGGAGCATTTAGTCCATTTACATTTAAGGTAATTATCGATATGTATGTTCCTATTTCCATTTTATATATTGTTTTGGGTTCGCTACTATAGGTCATTTCCTTCTCTTGTGTTTCGTGTCTAGAGAAGTTCCTTTAGCATTTGTTGTAATGCTGGTTTGGTGGTGCTGAACTCTCTCAGCTTTTGCTTGTCTGTAAAGGTTTTAATTTCTCCATCAAATGTGAATGAGATCCTTGCTGGGTAGAGTAGTCTTGGTTGCAGGCTATTCTCCTTCATCACTTTCAGTATGTCCTGCCACTCCCTTCTGGCTTGTAGGGTTTCTGCTGAGAGATCAGCTGTTAACCTTATGGGGATTCCCTTGTGTGTTATTTGTTGTTTTTCCCTTGCTGCTTTTAATATGCTTTCTTTGTATTTAATTTTTGACAGTTTGATTATTATGTGTCTTGGCGTGTTTCTCCTTGTATTTATCCTGTATGGGACCCTCTGTGCTTCCTGGACTTGATTAACTATTTCCTTTCCCATATTAGGGAAGTTTTCAACTATAATCTCTTCAAATATTTTCTCAGTCCCTTTCTTTCTTTCTTCTTCTTCTGGAACCCCTATAATTCGAATGTTGGTGCGTTTCATGTTGTCCCAGAGGTCTCTGAGACTGTCCTCAGTTCTTTTCATTCTTTTTTCTTTATTCTGCTCTGCAGTAGTTATTTCCACTACTTTATCTTCCAGGTCACTTATCCGTTCTTCTGCCTCAGTTATTCTGCTATTGATCCTATCTAGAGTGATTTTAATTTCATTTATTGCATTGTTCATCGTTGCTTGTTTCATCTTTAGTTCTTGTAGGTCCTTGTTAACTGTTTCTTGCATTTTGTCCATTCTACTTCCAAGATTTCGGATCATCCTTACTATCATTATTCTGAATTCTTTTTCAGGTAGATTGCCTATTTCCTCTTCATTTGTTAGGTCTGGTGGGTTTTTATCTTGCTCCTTCATCTGCTGTGTGTTTTTCTGTCTTCTCATTTTGCTTATCTCACTGTGTTTGGGGTCTCCTTTTTGCAGGCTGCTCTTTCGTAGTTCCCGTTGTTTTTGATGTCTGTCTCCAGTGGCTAAGGTTGTTTCAGTGGGTTGTGTAGGCTTCCTGGTGGAGGGGACTAGTGCCTGTGTTGTGCTGGATGAGGCTGGATCTTGTCTCTCTAGTGGGCAGGTTCACGTCTGGTGGTGTGTTTTGGGGTGTCTGTGGCCTTATTATGATTTTAGGCAGCCTCTCTGCTAATGGATGGGGTTGTGTTCCTGTTTTGCTAGTTGTTTGTCATAGGTTGTCCAGCACTGTGGCTTGCTGGTCGTTGAGTGAAGCTGGGTGCTGGTGTTAAGATGGAGGTCTCTGGGATATTTCCACCGTTTAATATTATGTGGAGCTGGGAGGTCTCTTGTTGACCAGTGTCCTGAAGTTGGCTCTCCTACCTCAGAGGCAGAGCCCTGACTCCTGGCTGGAGCACCAAGAGCCTTTCATCCACACAGCTCAGAATAAAAGGGAGAAAAAGTAGGGAGAATTAGTAGAAGTATGAGTAAAGAAAGAAGGAAAGGAGGAAAGGAAGGAAGGAAGAAAGAAGCAAAGAAGGAAAGAAAGGAGGGAGGGAGGGAGGGAGGGAGGAAGGAAGGAAGGAGGGAAAGAAGGAAAAAAGACAGAAAGAAAGATGATACAGTAAAAATAAAATAAAGTATAATATAGTTATTGAATTAAAAAATATTTAGAAAAAAAAAAAAGGGACGGATAGAACCTTAGGACAAATGTTGGAAGCAAAGCTATACAGAGAAAATCTTACACAGAAGCATACACATACACCTTCACAAAAAGAGGTAAAGGGGGAAAAATCATAAATCCTGCTCCCTGAGACCACCTCCTCAATTTGGGGTGATTCGTTGTCTAAAGGAGGGAAGGAAGGAAGGAAAGAAAGAAAGAACGAAGGTAAAGTACAATAAAGTTATTACAATTAAACTTAATTATTAAGAAAAAGAATTTTTAAAAAAAAAGTCATGGACGGATAGAGCCCTAGGACAAATGGTGGAAGCAAGAGTATACAGACAGGATCTCACACAGAAGCATACACGAACACATCCACAAAAAGAGGAAAAGGGAAAAAAATCATAGATCTCGCTCCTAAATTCCACCTCTTCAGTTTGGGATCATTCCTTGTCTATTCAGGTATTCCACAGATGCAGGGTATATCAAATTGATTGTGGAGCTTTAATCCGCTGCTTCTGTGGCTGCTGGGAGAGATTTCCCTTTCTCTTCTTTGTTCTCACAGCTCACAGGAGCTCAGCTTTGGATTTGGCCCTGCCTCTGCGTGTAGGTCGCTGGAGGGCGTCTGTTTTTTTCGCTCAGACAGGAAGGGGTTAAAGGAGCCGCTGATTCGGGAGCTCCGGCTCACTCAGGCAGGGGGTTGGGGGATGGGGGAAGGAGGGGCACTGCGTGCGGGGCGGGCCTGCGGCGGCAGAGGCGGCGTGACGTTGCGGCAGAGGCCGGCGTGACGTTGCACCAGCCTGAGACCCACCGTGCGTACTCCCGGGGAAGTTGACCCTGGATCCCGGGAACCTGGCAGTGGCGGGCTGCACAGGCTCCGCGGAAGAGGGGTGTGGAGAGTGACCTGTGCTCGCACACAGGCCCCTTGGTGGCGGCAGCAGCAGCCTTAGCGTCTCCCGCCCGTCTCTGGGGTCCGCGGTTTTAGCCGCGGCTCGCGCCCGTCTCTGGGGTTTGCGCTTTCAGCCGCGGCTCGCGCCCGTCTCGGGGGCTCGCGCCCTCAGCCGTGGCTCGCGCCCGTCTCTGGGGTTCGCGCTTTTAGCCGCGGCTCGCGCCCGTCTCTGGAGTTCCTTTAAGCAGCGCTCTTAAACCCCTCTCCTCGCGCACCAGGAAACAAAGAGGGAAGAAAAAGTCTCTTGCCTCTTCGGCCGGTGCAGGCTTTTCCCCGAACTCCCTCCCGGCTAGTCGTGGTGCACTAACCCCTTCAGGCTATGTTCAAGCCACCAACCCCAGTCCTCTCCCTGAGCTCCGTCCAAAACCAAAACCCGAGCCTCAGCTCGCAGCCCCGCCCGCCCCGGCGGGTGAGCAGACAAGCCTCTCGGGCTGGTGAGTGCTGGTCAGCACCGATCGTCTGTGCAGGTATCTCCCCGCTTTGCCCTCCGCACCCGTCACTGTGCACTACTCCGCGGTCCCGAAACTCCCCCCTCTGCCTCCCGCAGTCTCCGCCCGCGGAGGGGCTTCCTAGTGTGTGGAAACTTTTCCTCCTTCACAGCTCCCTCCCACTGGTGCAGGTGCCGTCCTTATTCTTTTGTCTCTGTTTTTTCTTTTGCCCTACCCAGTTACATGGGGAGTTTCTTGCCTTTTGGGAGGTCTGAGATCTTCTGCCAGCCTTCAGTAGGAGTTCTGTAGGAGTTGTTCCACGTGTGGATGTATTTCTGGTGTATCCGTGGGGAGGAAGGCGATCTCCGCGTCTTACTCTTCCGCCATCTTCAAGGTCCCCCCCAGGAATTTAATATTGAAACACTGAGAATGAAAAACTGTGAAGCTTTTACTAACCTTCCAGATCTAAATTTTCTGGGTTTTTCCTTCGACATGAGTAAAATGGTGTGTAATACCTACCTACGTGGGACAGACACAATAGTCATTACCATCTTTTAGAAATGAAGTTTTCTGTCCATTTCTCTCCACCTGCCTTCCCTGCCCCACAACCTCTGTTACTTGTATATATTTCTTATATTAAGTATTATGAGATAAACATCTTTTATTTAAGTAAAATTCTTGTGTATCACATATTAATGCGTGAATATCAATCAAGTGCAGCATGCTCATTAAGAACAAAGACACTGGAGGCAGACTTTTCAAATAACAGCTTCACCATTTACAAGCTATGTGACATTAGGCAAGTTATTGACAGACACCCATTTCTGGCTCTATAAAATGGAGTAAATAATAAAACCAATCATTCTGTGTGTGTGTGTGTGTGTGTGTTTGTGAAGATGAATTAATTAACATTTGTAAAGTACATCAAGAGAATCTCCTGGGCTAGGATTGTAAAAGACCCATCCCTAAAGTCTTGTGATGTTGTAATTTTCATTGCATCGATTGAGTTATGCTAGAGAGTAAGGCATAATTAAATGTATCAGATCCTAAGTAGGTGCCTAATAAATATTTGGTAAAAGAAGAGATGAAAGTAAAAAGAAAATAAGCCCACCTATTTCTTGTTTGGGTAAGCTAGGAGAATTGAGTTAAATTATTTCTGACTGTAGAATTATTCATTCACAAACATTTTCACATCAGTTTTACATGATTTCACAATCACAGCCACCACAACTCTTTGACAGTTATTGATATAGAGGAAAATAATTAGTAACAGGTTTGTAATTGTGTAATTCATTATTTTCTTTTCCAAGGGAGAGGATGTGGTGGTTCTCAAAGCAAACGAAGGGAGGGAGGGAGGAAAGAAAGAAGGGAGATAGGAAGAGAGAGAGATAGCTTTCTTCTCTCCTCTCAAACTGCCCTCTTAGGTCCTGGTATCCTTGCCCTATACCCATTTACACTTAGCCTCATATAGTCCTTCAGTCAGCCTGAGGAGACCAGTTCACTGACCTTTGCCTAACCAACAGAAATAGATCTTGCCCAGTGTCCCTGAGAGAGCATCTGACATTCTGTCTACTCTGCTCACCCAGATAACACCTTAAAAAAAATTCCACATTTATCTGTTTGGGTATTAGTTTTCACATGGCCAAACCCTTTGGAACTGCAGTAGAAAATGATTTATGAAATGGGAGACAGATAGTGCTGTAGAGAGGAAGGACTTCAGAACTTTATATAAATCAAAATTGCTGTCTTTTGCTGTAGCAATTGTGGCTAAATACAGTTAAGAAAGTGCCAAAAGATTGAGCCAGACATGTGTCTTTCTCCTTTGAATCTCCTTTGCCTCTCATACAATGTCTAAAGCCAGGCTTATTGTTCCAGCCTGAGAGAGCTGAGAGTTTGTGGCTTAGACAGATCTACAACAGACATTAAGATATTCTGTTTCTTTCTTTCTTAAGCTTGTGTGTGTGCGCGCGCACGTGTGTGTGTGTGTGTTTGCTACAGGCATGCTTTCACACAAGCTCATGTCTGTACATTGACTGCTGCACTTTGAATTGACTCCTTCATTCATGAGAATGCTGAGATGTGAAATTTCACCCTGAACATTAAGGAAGCATGAGGCAGGTCTTTTTGCTGACTTTAGTTTGAGGGTTAATTATAGTGTGTTCTATACTGGGCTTTGTGGCCAAACATTTAGTTAATGTATAGGTTTACTTTACTCTGTTTCTATTATTTCCTACACATATGTATTTCTTCTGGAAAATATGGCAAGTAGGTTTTCTGGTTGGGTCAGGGCAGAATCTAAATAATCTTGGTGCTTTGTACAAAATCTCAGTATCGTATAACACTTTAATGGCATTTAAATCCAACTGTTACTTCTAGCAAAAGTAACTTCCTATAATTCCTTGAACATGGGCTTCAGGATGTTTTCTTGCCTCTTCTTTTCTCTTAAGGTAATCCTGAATTTGTATTCGCATTATGAATTTTCCCTTAACCTCTTGATTTGTCCAAATCAATTTTTACACAGGGCTACATCAATCAATTCAAGGACAACAGGTAAACACTGTCAAAGAAAGTAAACAGCCTCGACAGGACAGAAGAAAAAGGTTCACATTATATAACAAAAGTATAGGGACTTGTTTCTTCCCACACTAAGAAAAATAATGCATAACTTATCTTCAAGCCTGGCAAGTGGTTAATATTTTAATTCCCCTCAACAACCTGAAGCTTGAAAAATAAGGAAGTCAAGACTGACTTTTTCCTGAATTATGATCAGACAGGGACATACTTTTGTTACATTAGTAGAAAAAAATCCATGTATGGATTTGGAATGATTAAAAACCAGATATAGAAGGGAGTTCTTAATGCAGTTCACTAGTATTCATACAACAGATTTCCTCATAAATCTCCTACGCTTCTGTTTGGCTTCAGAAGACAGGATAAGTCTCTAGGGTTTTGTCTCAATGAAAGTTTAATTTTTCTCATTTCCACCTCTGTGAGAGAATTTCTGATGGTTGTCTAGATTTTCTAAAACATCTATTTTAGAATGATAGCTCATATTTTCATTTGACACTTAAAATGTCTGCTTCTTAAAGAAACAGTGGGAAATTTTTATCTGGCTGTAATGTAAATTCAGGTGGGGAGTTCTGAGGGTTTATGCCAATTACTGAAGGAAAGAACATCGCTAACCAAGATTTTAAGGTAAAGAAAATCCTCAAAATTTGATGTGCATGTATACATCAGAAATGAAGAATTTTACCATAAAAAAATGGAAAGTAAAGTGTTTAATCTAGATGATGTAAGAATATTTCCACTGTGCATAAGAAGCAAAAGAATAATTTTCATTGCCCTGCAGCCTGTGCGTGTTGTATTTAAAAAGAACTGTGAATAACGAAAGAATATCACTTCATATACTGGAGCAGAACTGATTTTCATTTATCAATTCTTTCCTAGAAAGCTCTGGGATTTGGAGGTGAATACTCACAGGTTAAAGTGAAAGCAATTTGCATAGGCATTGAAGAACTCTCCAAGGGATAAGTGAAACAAAATAAACATATAAGAACATAACTGTATAATATTGTACACAGTACCTATTCAGTTATCTACACATAATTTAATTAGAATTTTTTCTGAGGTGGAATTCAAATATATTAATCAACATTTTCAAAAATAACTTAAGTTTCATTTATTTTTCTTCATTAGCTAATCTATTTCACTTTCACTACAATTATCCATTATTGTCTTTAGGCCTCATACATTTACAGCTGTGTCCTTAATATACAGTGCCCTTGCTACTCAGGCCAACACTAACCTCCATGAATAAAATGTGGTAAGCTACGTGGTCTCTATTTTACAGCTATGATTCAGTCACATAAGAATAAAAAAGGACAAAGGTCAACAGCAAGCACTTAATCTGGTTTTGCAAAAAGTCTGAACAGCTGACTTTCTGTCAGCTTGAAGTTCATTTTTATCTGGGTATAAATGCCCCAGCAACTTAAATGCATGGGAATCAAAATCTTTCTGAGACGGTTTAAATGTGGGAATGCTTTAATTAATGATTGGTTTCATAGTACATACAAATACATGATTTAATAAGTTGTGAAAGTCTCTTGTCAGCCTAATTCCCTGAAGATAGGGAAAACACCTAGAGTTTAGTCAAGATTTAATTGTAAGCACCTTTATAAAGACCTCATTGCCTCCTTGTCTACTGGGGTATTTGGAAGAGATATAGTCTGGAAATTCAGGCAATCTCAACCACATTAATTTCTTCTGTTTCTTAAAAACTAAAACCTAGAATGGGGAATTGAAAATAAATACCATTAAAGTACTAACATTTAATTTCGTTCACATCTCTCTTTCTTTACATGCAAATACTTATTAGTTTAATTAATGCAATTATGAGTACCCCCAAAGTCTATCATAATGGTACATAATGATATATACAAATTAGAAATAAATGAAAAAGATGTTGGTAGATTAGAAGTTTAACTTTAAACATTTAATAGATGTCTGTGTATATAACCATGCAGTTGACCTTATCCTGCTTGTATGACAGGTTTGAATTTTAAATTACTTTATGCTTGGTATTTAGTGGATAGTGACTTGTTTTTTGCCTCATGGATTTGAAGACCAAACTATTTTTCCTCCTTGCCTCACAAATTTGAACATCAGATAATCTTTACAGCCTCCTGTAATTCAGTTTATAACACTTGCTCTCCTGTGAAACTACTGAAGGCTCACTTCAACACAATCCACCTATCTAGTCCTCACCTTGTCCACCTCTCAACTCCAAATAACCAACATAATGATGTGAATCATATGTTTTATTTTTCTTTGAGATACCAAATCTAAAGGTAAAATACTGTATTTTACATAGATACATACAATCCTATTCATATACTCCTTTTCTAGAAAACAATGGTTGAAAAAAATAAGGCTATTATATGAAATACAACAATTATGTTCAATTGTCCGGTCACATGCAGAGTAAGAGTAGTATTTCTCCCAAATTTGATGAAACTCAATCTGCAGGAAAACACCAAAAAGACCATATGGATGATATAAATGACAATAAACCTAGTTTCTTTTTAGTAGATATTAGCTTGCAGAAAACAAAATAAGTTTTAGTAATGTGTATTATTTGTATTACTTTCTACCAACGACTATTCTTAGTAAAGAATGAAGTAGTTACATGATTCAATCCAGGAACAACTAAATGAGAAAAAAATAGAATTTATATTTACTATTGACAGAGAGTTTTATAAATATTAGAATTCTAAAGAATTTCTAGGCTTACTGAACAAATGTTTTCTTTCTAACAAGTTTTATGATTCTATTAAGTTTGAGAGAAAATTAGCCAATGAGTGTGGCTACTAAGGGAAAAGTGGCAGCCAAACTTTTGGAAGTAACTCTGAATTTTCTTCTTTCGGGAAATTTTGTTTTCAGAAGGCATACACAAAGCATGCTCTTGATTTACACTTCTGTTTTGTTGAGTCTTAAACCTGCATGAAGTGCAAGATCAGTGTACTGGATGTCTGTTGACAGATACTGTTAAAAAAAGGAACATCATGCAGCAGGCTGTCTGAACTCTCACACTGTATTAGCATTGTCATCTCAGGGTTATATTTAAATACCTTTTCTGCCCTCATATATTCACATGCCTTACTTGAAAGTTGTCATGTAAAAAGTTACAATTACATACAGAAATATGAGGAAGCTGTGACTACATTTGAAATATGACCTTAAGAATTATGTCTAATCCTGGTAAATTTTATTATATACATATCAATTCTGAGCCTTATGTAAGTTGATTATACAGTACATAATCATTTCCATCTGGTTTCTTTTGCTCAAAATAATGTTTTTGAGATTCAATCATGATGTTGACTTTATCTGTGGTTAGTTCTTTTTTATTGCTTATCAATATTTCATTGTATAAATTTACCATAACTTGTTTATCCATTCACCTGATTGTTTTCAATTCTTGATGTTTAGGAATAAAGCTGCTGATATCATTCTTGTGTAAGACCATACTTACATTTCTCTTGTGTGAATGCCCAGGATTGACACTGATGGATCATATGAGAAGTGGATACTCCACAATGGAGTGGCTGTACACTTTTGCATTCCCACTAGTAATGTATTAGGGTTCTAGTTATGCTGCATCCTCACCAGCACTTGGAAATGTCAATCTTTTTAAATTTGGACATTTTGTTAGTGATGCAGTGTTATCTAATTTGGCTTTTTACTTGGATTTCTCTCGTAACTAATGTTATGGAGTATCTTTTCCTGTGCTTATTGGTCATTTATTAATCTTCTTTTGTGAAGTTTCTTTAAGTTTTATATATATATATATATATGTTTATTATTGACTTACTTTTATATTCTAGTTTCAAGTCCTTACCAGAGATCTGTATTGAAATGATTTTTAATCGGTCTAAAGCATGCTTTTTCATGTCCCTTAATAGTATTTTTTAAAGTAAATTTTTAACTTTGCAAAAGTCACATTTTACCTTTTACATTTCTTGCTTATTTTTTTCAGAAATATAACCTTACAACAGCTTAATTTCACTTACCCAACTTCCTCCTTTGCACTGTTGTTTTCATGTATTTTCCATTTGCATATGTAGTAATCACCACCTGATACTGTTATAATTTTTTAACTAGTTATTATTTATAAAGAAATTAACAAGAAAAAGCTCAATTTTAAATTATTTTTGAAGCTCTTTATTCCTTCTTATAGATTCAAGTTTTTACTTGGTATCATTTTCCTTTAGCCTGAAGAATATCTTTTAGCACATCTTGTAATGAAATTTTACTAGTAATTGATTCCTTCAGCTTTCATTTATCTAAAAATGCCTTTATTTCAACATCCTGTTTTTATGAGTGAGGTTATCATTTGAAATAATATTTTGGCATTTTCCTTTTTTCTCAAAAAATTTCAGAAGCTTCACAGTTAAGTGTCTATAAATGAGGTTTTGTTTGTATTCATCCTACTTGGGCTTTTCAAGTTTCTTTAATCAATTAAGATGATTTTTTTTTAAATCAAATTTAAGACTATCATGCTTTATTTCTTCCAAATATTTTTCCTCATCCTCACTCTTTTCTCCTTCTGGGTATCTAATTATACTTATATTCATCCACTTAATAGTTTCCCACAAGTTTCTGAAAGTCTGTTATTCTTTAATCCAATTTTGTCTGTTCCTCATATTGGATCATTTCTATTTATCTCCCTTCTATGTCACTGACACTTATTATTGACTTCTTCAAATTACTTTTGAGTTAACTTAGGGACATTTCCCCATTAATCTGGACATTTTAAATAGTTTTTTAAAAGGATACATCCTGTCTGTTTACTGATTATCATAATATTTTAAGAATATGTTTTCCTTTAGTTCATTGAACTAGTTGCTTTAAAGCCTTTGTCTGCTAAATGCAAAATATATGTGATCTTGAGGCTGATTACTATTAAGTGATTTGGTTTGTTGATGTAGGTGCATGTTTAATTGTTTAAGAATTTCCACACTCTGTTCCAAAGTAGTACCCTTTTACATGTTCATCAATATTGTATAAAAGTTCCAGTTCTTCCACATCCTTTTCAACACTTTGTGTTTTGTATTTAAAAATTTCAGCCTTTCTAATTGTTGTCTAGTGGTGTCTCATTGTGGTTTTAATGTATATATCCCTAAAGAAAAATGATGTTGTTGAACAATTTTTTCATGTACTTATTTGCTATCCATATATGTTCTCTGCTGAAGTATCTGTTCAAATCTATTCCAGTTTTTAAAATTGAGTTGTTTGTTTCCTACTGAGGTTTAAGGTCCCTTTATATATTCTGGATAGACATCCTCCATCAGATGTATTATTTACAGTCATTTTCTCTCTGACTTGTCTTTTGATTCTCTTAACACTATCTTTTGAAGAGAAGAGCTTTATAATTAGATGAAATTCAACTTATCAATTTGTTATTTTGTCTATCATGCTTTTATTTTCATATCTAATAAATATTTTCTATCTCAAGATCACAAATGTTATTTCCTATATTCTTTTAGACATTTCAGAGTTCTTCGTTTTGAATTCTGACCTATAATCCATGTTGAGTTATTTTTTTATATGTGGTGAAAAATATAGATGGAAGTTGTTTTGTTTTATTTTGCTTTGTTTTTGCCAGTGGATGTCCAACATAATTGGATATTGTGTTGGATAGCCAACAAATTGACAGCACAATATGTTGAAAAGACCTGACATTTTTCACCAACTTGTTGAAAATCAGTTGTTCATAAGATGTGGGTCTATTTCTGGACTCTACCATCAGTTAATCTATTTATTGATATCTATGCCAACATCATGCAGTCTTGATGATTGTAGTGTTGTAATAAGTCTTGAAAACCAGTACTGTTAGACATACAACTGTGTCCTTTTTCAGAGTTGTTTTGGCTATTCTAGGTCTTTTGCATTTCCATATTCATTTTATAATCAATTTAAGTGATATGTTAATTGAGATTACCCCAAATGTTTATCTCAATTTGAAGGTGAGATGACATCCAATAATATAGAGTTAGGGTAATTTATTGATCCATGAGCATCATACATATGTCTTCTTTGATATTTTCTAGCAACTCTTTTGTGCTTTTCAGTTTGAGGCCTTTTACATCTTTTGTTAAGTTTATTCAAAAGTAATCCATATTTTTGATATTTGATTTTTGTGTATTGATCTTGTATGCTGAAAGTTTGCTAAATTCACTAACTCACTATTCTAGCTTTTTGTCTTTTTTTTTAAAAAATAGATTCCATCAGATGTCTTTCATGTTCTTTTCTTATTTATTTATTTATTTATTATTTTTGCCTAATGCCCTAGCTAGAACTTCCAGGACAATGTTGAACAAAAGTAGGGAGGGAGGGAACACTTACTCTGTTCTTGATTTTAAGGGAAAGAATTCAGTCTTTCAGCTTTAAGTATAGTTGTAGCTATAAGTGTTTTATAGATGACTTTTCTCTGGTTAAGAGAGTTTTCTTCTATCTTTCTGGAAGTTTTTATCATGAATGGTTAGTGGTTATTGTGAAATGTTTTCTCTGTTTGAGGCAATCACATGATTTTTCTCTTTTAATATGGTGTATAACATTAATTAACTTTCAGATGTTAAATAACCATAACTTATCAAGATGCATTATTTCTTTTCTATATTGTTGGATTTTGTTTACTAAAATTTTGTTTAGAAATTTTACAACACTATTTATGAGGCTTATTGGTCTATAGCTAGGTTTTGGAATCAGAGCATAAAATGAGTTGAAATATGTTGCACTATTTTCAATTTTCTGGGAAAGTCTTTGTAGAATAGGTTTTTTTTCACATAAATGTTTGTAGGATTTACTTGTGGTAAGGCTTTGACTATAAATTCAATTTCTTTGATAGATACTGGGATTTCAGGTTACCTATTTCTTTTGGAGGGAGCTTTGGTGATTTTTGTCTTTCAAGTAATTTTTACATTTTATATAAGTTATCAGATTTATTGGTATAAAATTTTGTAGTGTTCCCTTGTTATCCTTTTGATATTTCTGGAATGTATAATGATGACATTGCTTTTATTCCTTGTATTGGTAATTGGTACCTCTCATCTTTTTTCCTGAACTGGATAAACATTTATCAATTTTAATAATTTTATTAAGTCATTTAGTATTCATTTTTTCTTTATTTTCTGTTTTATACTTTATTACTTTCTGCTCTTAATTTTATTATTATTTTTTCTTTTACTTAGTGTGGGTTTCATTTGCCCTTATGTTTTCAGTTGTTCAAGGTGGAAGCTGAGGTCATTAATTTGGGAACTGTCTTCTTATACAGGTTTTTAGAAATACCATAAGTACTGCTATAGCACTGAATCCTGGTATTTTAATCCTGTATTATACAGATGTCCTTCTACTTTCACTGGACTAGAACACCAAAGTTCCTGGTATAACTTGACCTTTTGTATCTCTTTTGTGTTCATAATGTCAGAACAACTGATCTCTGGTAAACTTGAATAGTCTTAACATTAACCCTTAGATTTCTGCTTCCCTTCCCCATCTGCACATCTTCTTCCTTTCTAATAATTTTATCCAGAGATTATAACTGCTTCAACTTCCCTGACCTCTAATCTTTGTCTACTCAGGTTAACTCGTTGGCTTGGTTTCCATTTCATTGTGCTGTGCTCTGGAAATTGTTCCCAAAGTGCCAAGACGTCCATGGGGTTCACCTCTTAGGTGTTCCTTCTTTGAGGTATCGCTGTCTTGCACTGCTCATTTTCCAGCGCTGAAAAATAGTTATCTTTTATATTTATCTACTTTTATGTCGAGATAGAAAGAGAGAGAGAAAGAGAGAATATAAGGTGACAAATTTCTTTCAAGGATCACTATTCGAGACTATTCAATCACCCAGGTGAGACCATCATCTAAGAATGTCTAAACGTCCTGATTCTGTGCCAAAGAAATTCTGCCATATTTAAGTGTTGAAGTAATTTTGCTGATTCATCAGGTAAATTAATTAATTATTCATTTACCTTAATGAACTAAATTAATATAATTAAATAATTAATAATAATAAACTAAATAATTAATCAGTAAATTAATTATTAATTATTTTTTTACTTTATCATTTGATGCTTAGATTTTCCTTGTGGTTCTTAAATGTGAAATCCCAGGGAAGGTTTTTGTATGTGTTAAAAAAAATGCAAATTGTAGATTAATACTAAGCAAAAAAGAGACTGCACTTTCTAGTTCCACTAATTGACAACATAGGAAAAGACAACCCACCAAAAGGGGGAAAATATTCACAAAATGTAACTGACAAGGGATTAGTCTCTAAAATTTACAAACAGCATAAGTAGCTCAATATCCAAAAACAAAAAACCCAATCAAAAAATTGTCAGAAGGCCTAACTAGACATTTCTCCAAATAAGACATACAGATGGCCAAGAGGCACATGAAAAAAATGCTCAACCTTGATAATTATTAGAGAAATGCAAATCAAAACTACAATGAGATATCACCTCACACCAGTCAGAATTGCCATCATCAAAGAATCTACAAACAGTAAATTCTGGAGAAGGTGTAGAGAAGAGAACCCTCCTAACACTGTTGGTACAGCCACTATGGAGGAGAGTATAGGTTTAAAAAAAACAACAACCCTAAACATAGAGCTAGCACATGATCCAGCAATCTCACTCCTGGGCATATATCCAGATAAAAATATAGTTCGAAAGTATACATGCACTCCAACGTTCACTGTAGCACTGTTTACAATAGTTAAGACATGGAAGCAACCTACAGGTACATCACCAGAGAATGAATAAAGAAGATGTGGTACATATATACAATGAAATATTGCTCAGGCATAAAAAGGAACAAAATAATGCTATTTGCAGCAATATGAATGGACCTAGAGATTGTCATACTGAGTGAAGTAAGTCAGACAGAGAAAGACAAATATCATATGACATCACTTATATGTGGTATCTAAAAATATTGGTACAAATGAACTTATTTACAAAACAGAAACAGTCTCACAGACAGAGAATGAACTTATGGTTACCAGGGGGCAAGAGTGGGGGAGAGGGATAATTTGGAAGTTTGGGATTGACATGTATACTCTGCTATATTTAAAATAGACAACCAACAAAGACCTACTATAACAAAATAAAAATTAAACATAAAAAAAGAGAAAACATGACATTCCAGATTCCAAATAGATGAGATGGGAATGGTATTTATAGTTGGAAGAAAAAGACAGAGGTATTCAAAAGGGAGTTGACGATCACATATTTTGGAGTAGCCAGGCTAACTGAATTGGGAGTATAAGATGTACAATGGAAAAAAAATGTGTAGCTTATACAATTGAGAAAAACATATTGTGACTGTGGGTAGGAAATTATTAATGAAAACACAATCAATATTTCTTTGGGACCAATACTGTTTTAGACCAGTACAAAGAACTATTGTAAAAGGAAGTTTTACTAAATTTGACTTCTAAATATAATAAAGGTAGACCATGGATGGTGATCAAAATCACTGTTAAGGCCTTTCTCTATCTAATTTTAATATCATAACATTTTTCAAATTTTTGAAGAAATTTTGTTAAAAACATAGCTTTGAGGTAAGAAAGGTGTGGATTCAAATACTTGTTCTAGCAGTTAAAAGAACTGTTATATTAGGAAAATTACATTTGAGTTTCAGCATCTTTTATTACATAGGTGGTAGAATAAAGGACTGTGGTAGGAATTAAATAATTTATACATTGTTAACATAATGTTCATCATTTAAGAGCATCAATTAGGAATAATTTATTATTTCTTATTAGTAACATTGTTATCATCATCTCCATTAGTCACGAAATCTATACTGAGAGTTGGTTGCATCTGTGATTATTTAACAAAGAAAGGGGATGTAGTTATACAGAAGAAGATGGTTCTTAGACGAGAGATACAGGGAAAGCTTAAGCCCTTAGAAATAGGCAAGATGAGGATGTAGACTGAAAATGTGAGAAACCTGTTATGCTGACAGTGAATATGAAACTTAGAGCATCCTATAGGGTAATAGCTGTAATAGATTATCTTGGCTGTATTTATCTTTACAAACACCAGTATTATTTTTACTTAATTTTTAGAAACGTAAGTTTAGAAATAACTATCCCAGTGTTAAAAACATTTACAAAAAACACATTAAAAAGGTAGCCACTGTATTTTTGAAATTAAAATCAAATTGAAAGGTGAGTAAAAAGATGCAGCACATATGGAAAGCAATTTAGCACTCTATACAATGAGGCATAAACTGCCCATAACATGTGACTTAGTATGACTACCTCTGGCAGCCATTCTAGAGCTAATCAATAAATTTAGTAAAGTAGCAGGATACAAAATTAATGCACAGAAATCTCCTGCATTCCTATACACTAATGTTGAAAAATCTAAAATAGAAACTAAGGAAACACTCCCATTTACCATTGCAACAAAAAGAATAAGATACCTAGGAAGAAACCTACTAGAGGAGACCTGTATGCAGAAAACTATAAGACACTGATGAAAGAAATGAAAGATGATACAAACAGATGGAGAGATACACCATGTTCTTGGATTGGAAGAATCAACATTGTGAAAATGATTCTACTACCCAAAGCAATCTCCAGATTCAATGCCATCCCTATCAAACTACCAATGACATTTTTCACAGAACTAGAACAAAAAATTTCACAATTTGTATGGAACCACAAAAGACCCCGAATAGCTAAAGCAATCTTGAGAAAGAAAAGTGGAGCTGGAGGAATCAGGCTCCCTGACTTCAGACTCTACTACAAAGCTACAGTAATCAAGACAGTATGCTACTGGCACAAAAACAGATATACAGATAAATGGAATAGGATAGAAAACCCAGAGATAAAGCCACACACATATGGTCACCTTATTTTTGATAGAGGAGGCAAGCATATACAATGGAGAAAAGACAGCCTCTTCAATAAGTGGTGCTGGGAAAACTGTACAGCTACATGTAAAAGAATGAAATTAAAACACTTCCTAACACCATACACAAAAATAAAGTGAAAATGGATTAAAGACCTAAATGTAAGGCCAGACACTATAAAACTCTTAGAGGAAAACATAGGCAGAACACTCTATGACATAAATCACAACAAGATCCTTTGTGACCCACCTCTTACAAAAATGGAAATAAAAACAAAAATAAACAAATGGAACCTAATTAAACTTAAAAGCTTTTGCACAGCAAAGGAAACCATTCACAAGATGAAAAGACAACCCTCAGAATTGGAGAAAATATTTGCAAATGAAGCAACTGACAAAGGCTTAATCTCTAAAATTTACAAGCAGCTCATGCAGCTCAATATCAAAAAACAAACAACCCAATCCAAAAATGTGCAGAAGACCTAAACAGACATTTCTCCAAAGAAGATATAGAGATGGCCAAGAAGCACAAGAAAGGATGCTCAAAAACCCTAATCATTAGAGAAATGCAAATCAAAACTACAGTGAGGTATTACCTCATACCAATAAGAATGGCCATCATCAAAAAAATTACAAACAATAAATGCTGGAGAAGGTGTGGAGAAAAGGGAACACTTTTGCACTGTTGGTGGGAATGTAAGTTGATACCGCCACTATGGAGAACAGCATGGAAGTTCCTTAAAAAACTAAAAATAGAACTACCTTATGACCCAGCAATTCCACTACTGGGCATATAACCTGAGAAAACCATAATTCAAAAAGAGGCATGTACCACAACGTTCATTGCAGCTCTATTTACAATAACTAGGACATGGAAGCAACCTAAGTGTCCATTGACAGATGAATGGATAGAGATGTGGCACAATAGAATATTACTCAGCCATAAAAAGAAACGAAATTGAGTTAGTTGTAGTGAGGTGGATGGACCTAGAGTCTGTCATACAGTGAAGTAAGTCAGAAAAAGAAAAACAAATACCATATGCCAATACATATATATGGAATCTAAAAACAAACAAACAAAAAAAGGTTATGAATAACCTAGGGGAAGGACAGAAATAAAGATGCAGACATAGAGAATGAACTTGAAGACACGGGGAGAGGGAAGGGTCAGCTGGGACGAAGTGAGAGAGTGGCATGGACTTATATATACTACCAAATGTAAAATAGATAGCTAGTGGGAAGCAGCTGCATAGCACAGAGAGATCAGCTCGGTGTTTTGTTATCACCTAGAGGGGTGGGATAGGGAGGGTGGGATAGAGACGCAAGAGGGAGGAGATATGGGGATATATGTATATGTATAGCTGATTCACTTGTTATAAAGCAGAAACTAACACACCATTTTAAAGCAATTATACTGCAATAAAGATGTAAAAAATAAACCAATATATGGAGGAATCCATTAATGTTTTTATCTCAGTATTATTTGTAATATTAAGCTTCCGATTTACACTAAATATACAGCAATAAGGAAATTATTGATAAATTATTAAATATTATTTATAAAACCATTTAAATAATTAAACTGTAGTAATAGAAAATGCATTATATATATCAATTTTATATATAATTTTTTAGTTTAATTTTATATATTAAACTTAAAATGTCACATTATAGAATAGTTATATTAATGTGAAAGAAACAGAGTCATATAATGGAGAAATGCACTAATGAATTAGCATATTAACATTGCACAAGTAGAGAGATAGGAATAATATTTTTTGTTCTAAAATTTGCCAATAATGGAATAATTCTCTCTTATGGAACAAATATTCTCTCTTATGAAAACACAAGCTATGTAATTTTAAAAGAGAGATTGGTTGTGCCTTTTCAGAAATAATTAACATAAACTTGCATAAGCTTTAGTGGCATTATAGATTCTCTGGTTTAGGTGAAACTTAAAGTTCATACCATTTAAATTCTAATCTGATGGCTATTTCTCCTAAGGTCTTCTCTATTATATACCCCTTTGTAGCTGGACTTTCAGCTTTAGCACCTTTTTATGAAAATGGTTATTGGTTCTGTTTTTTGTTTCAGTCCATCTTTCAAAGTGCTGAGAACATTCTTTCTTCTGTTGCTTCAAAGTTTGTCTTCCTATTGGTTAAACTCATTTTTTAAAAGTATAATCCCTCTTCTAAATGGCAGTCTTTCAAATGCATAAATACAATAATCATACAGAACCAAAAAACCCAAAAAACAAAAAACTCAAATCAAGCCAAACCAAAAAGAAGAAAGAAAACCCCACAGAGTCTCATTTACTTAGCATTGAGACCTTTCAATATTTTGGTCTCACTATTCCTAATGCATTTGCAATTTATTTGTAGTCTTCCTTAAATTTTAAAATTACTCAGATTTGAATACATTCTACAGTTTTGTTCTTACTAGCTCAGAACAGAAAAAGACATCACCTTCTTTCTTTCCATTAATGAAGCTTGATCTAATTAGCTTCTTTTGGCTTCATAGGGAAAAGAGTTTTAAAGGGGCATAGTTTATAAACAGAGATTTCCTTTGAGTTTTAAGCTTGTCACAACTAATTTTTAATGAAAAAATAAAATAAAAAAACATTTCTATGTTTCTCATTTTCTCAACTTTCAGGGAATCAATAATACTACCTAAGACATTCCACAAAACATGCATTCTACATAATAAGGTGTTAGCAAATCAATACCAGCAAAGGAAAATTATTTTATGGGAACAGAAACTTACACCCTATTAATTTAACTGCTTAAATATACTGTGCATTACATTTTAAATATGTCTTCATAGAATGGGGACTGTATTCAAGGCTTTTCTTTGTTATGCTTCCATATATATCTCACAGCTAAAATTATACATATATTTAAAATACATTTTAAAATGTCCTGGCCAATTGATTGTGGCATATTTGGTTTGTTGAACTCATCTCTTCTTAAGATGCTCCCTTGAATTAGAGTTGACATAAATTAATTTAAGTGAATACTTTAAAAACTTGTTTTCAATTTTCTGTAAGTTCTCACTGATGACTTTTTCTTGAATGGAATCCCTAGGATGATATATATCACGTTCAGTGTATAACTCTTTCAGTGCACATCAAAAAATTGTTAGTGTACTATGCTTACTATAGTTCAGTTTTTTTTAATTTAAGTAACTTTTATTTTAGAGTCAAATCACCCTTGTAATCTTAGGTTGGTCATTTTGTCTTTATCTATAGCTTGTCTATATTAAAAACTCCTAACAATGATTTTACATACTTTCCTGGGAATTTTTATACACCATAATCTCAGCTGAGTTATTCAGCTATGCAAAAAGACCATTTGGTGCAGGGAACTGTGTCTTCTCACAGTTTATTGATATACAATGAAACTGTAGAAGAGCGATAACTGGTCAGAACCACATTTTAAATTGTGGATTAAAACTGCACAACCACTGGAGAGGAGATCCAGATGGCAGAGAAAGAGGTTTCTGAGTTCATCCCACCACCAAACACATGAAAAATGCATCCACATGTGGAGCAAGCAACTTTCACTGAAAACAAACTGGCGACTGGCAGAAAGACCCTTCTATAACCAAAGCTCTAAAAAAAATCCACATGGGTGGGGTAAGAAGGAAGGAGAAACAATCAGGTCAGAACCCAAGACCCTAGTGGGAGCCACAGAAAAAAAGAAAGATATCATGGTCTCAGAGAGCTTCCCTGGGGAATGAGGGGTTCAAGTTACATATAGGACACCCCAGCCCTGAGGTATGACACTGGAAAGATGAGTTCCCTCAGCTGATTTGAAAACCAGTGGAACTTACAAGAAGGCTGTAAGAAACTGAGACTCTGCTTACGGAGAATATTTGTACATGCTTTCTTACTCCCAGAAACAAAGGGGAGGAAGCAGATTGGAACTGCCTGGGACCCTGGCCCATTTCCAATGACTGCCCCAGAATGTGCCCCAACCCACACTAGGTGTTTGCTCCAACCTCTCTTGCTCCAGTGTAACTCCACACTAAGGTAAAAGCTGTTATTGCCAAGGAAAGTGTGCACTTGGGGAGAACAAAGTTGGCAAAAACCTGGCACAGGATCTGAACAGAGTGAGGGTGGCCATCTCTGGCATTCATGGAGGTAGAGGATTGGGAACAGTCTGGAACTCTGACTGGCATAATGGAACCTTCCCAGTCATGCCTCAGACCACACTAGGCACTCACTCCAGCCCTTTTTGCCCCAGCTCTTCTCCGCACTGGGCAAAGTTGCCACTGTTGGGAGGGGAGAGAGTGCACACTTAGAATGGAACCAGCTAGGACCCAAACATCAAGGTTTCTGCTCCAGCACTTAAAGACCTGACCCCACCACTGATAGGACATTGAGCATAAGAGAAACACTGGCTTAATCCTGGCTCCAGGTCTACTCCCTCTATCTCCAGTCCTACCTCCCATCAAAGTGGTAGCTGTCAGTACAGCCCAGGGGAAGATGTAGCCCATGCTCAATTCAGTTCCAGCTCTTCTATCAAAGCCACTGTCTACACACAGACTGCATAGGACACTACCACACAAGGACAGCCCTTCAAAAATTGGATAGGTAACTTATTCACCTAATTTTACAGAGACGGAGAAAGTGAAACAACATTAGAAGACAGAGGGACATGTTTCAAATGAAAGAATAGAAAAAAAAAAAAAACCTGAAAAAACAACTAATGAAATAGAGATAAATAATTTACCAGAGAAGACTTCAAAGCATTAGTAATAAAAATGCTAACTGAGATGTGGAAAGAACAGATAAACATGGTGAGAATTTTAACAGGGATCTAGAAAATATAAAAAAGATGAGCCAGAGCTGAAGAATACAATAACTGACATGAAAAACACATTAGAAAGACTTAATGGCAGACCAGGTGATACAAAATAACACATAAGCAATCTGGAAGGTAAAATAATGGGAATCACTCAACCAGAAGAGAAAAAAGAAAAACAAATTTTAAAAATGGGGGCAATTTAAGAGACCACTAAGACAATATCAAGAATACTAACATTCATATTATAGGGGTCCAGGAAGGAAAAGAGAGAGAGAAAATGGTCCAAACTATATCTGATAAAATTTTGACTGAAAACTTCTCAAACCTGAGGAAGGAAACTAAAATCCAGGTAAGGAAAGCACAGAGAACCCCAAACAAGAGAACCACACACAGACATATTATATTAAAATGGCAAAAGTTAAACATAGAGAGTTCTAAAGGTAGCAAAAGAGGAAAAAGAAAAAAAAGGAAGAGTAAAATACAAGGGACCAATGTCCCCCCACATAATGCAGATTTTTTTTTTCCAGAAACTGTGCAGGACAGAAGGGAGTGGCATGATATATTAAAAGTACTGAAAGGGAAACTCTGAAACCTAAGATACTCTACCAGCAACATTAATATTCAGAATTGAAGGAGAGAAAAATAATTTCTCAGACAAACAAAAACTAAAAGATTTCATCAATACTAAATTGACCCTATAAGAACTATTAAAGTGTCTTTTTTATGTGGAAAAGAGAAAGCTACAGAGAATTTATAGGAAAGGAAAAATCCCACTAATAAAGGGAAATATATAGTGGAGTCTGAGGATCAACCACTTAAATAAGTAGTATGAAAATTAAAAGACAAAAAGTGTAAAATCAACTATAACTAAAATAGACAGTGGAGGGATAAACATGGAGATGCAAAATATGATATCAAAAAAGCAAAACTTGGGGGGAATGGGGTAGAAAATTTAGATCTTTTCAAATGTGTTAGAAACTAATGACTACCAGTTTCAACAAATAGATATAGTTACAGGTCAACATATATGAACCCACAAATTGAAATCCTAAAATAGGTACACAAAAACTAGAGAGAAAGGAACACAAACATACTGATAAGGAAAATTATCAAACCACGAAGGAAGAAATTAAAAGAAAAAGAAAACAAGAAAAATAACTACAAAACCACCACAAGACAAGTAACAACATGGTGATAAGTTCATACCTAAAAATAATTACTTTAATTCTCAATGAGATAAATGCTCCAATCAAAAGACATAATGTGGCTGACTGGATTAAAAATACCCATCTATATGCTGCCTACAAGAGACTCATTTTAGGACTAAAGACAGACAGACTGAAAGTGAATGGATGGAAAGAGATATTTCATAAAAATGGAAACAAAAAGAAAACTGGAGTAGCAATACTCAGACAAAGTTGACTTTAAAATAAAGTCTATAACAAAAGGTAGAGAATTATAATAATATAGTGATCAACAAAAGAAAAGGAAAAAACATTCATTAACATATGCACCTAATATAGGAGCACCTAAATATATAAATAAAATATTAATAGATAAAAATGGAGAAATTGATAATAATACAATAATAGTAGGGGACTTTTAACATTATACTAACATCAAAAGACGTATCATCAAGATAGAAAATCAATAAGGCAATAATAGTTTTAAATGTCACAATAGGCCATCCAAAACTGCAGAATACACTTTCTTTTCAAGTGCACATGAAATGTTCTTGAGGATAGGTCCCATGCCAAGCCACAAATCAAATCTCAACAAATTAAAAATTAGAAATTTTATCAAGAATTTTTTTTTCTGAAATGAAAATAAAACACAACTTCCCCAAATATGTGAAACACAGCTAAAGAACTTCTAAAGGGTAAGTTTATAGCAATATAGGCCTACATCAATAAACAAGAAAAATCTCAATTAAACAACTTCACTTACCATCTAGAAGAATTAGAAGAAGAACCAAAGCCCAAAGTCAGCAGGAGGAGAAGGAAAGAAATAATAAAAATCAGAGAATAAATAGTTAAAATAGAAACAAACAAACAAAAAACAACAATAGAAAAGATCAATGAAACAAAAAGCTTGTTTTTTGAAAATATAAACAAAATTGATAAGGCTTTATCCAGGCACATTAACAAGAGAGGAGACCCAAATAAACAAAATAAGAAATGAAAGAGGAGAAATTACAACTGATATCACAGATATACAAAAAAATCATTTAAAACTTCTATGAACAGCTACATTTCAACAAATTCGACAACCTAGAAGAAATGGATAAATGTCTGGAAACTTACAAATTTTCAATAATAAATCAGGAAGAAACAGACAATCTGAACAGACCTATCACTAGTAGTAAAATATAATTAGTAATGAAGAACTTCCAGCAAACAAATGTCCAGGACTGACAGTGTCACAGGAGAATTCTACCAAACACATAAAAACAAATTTACAGCTATCCTTCTCAAAGTATTCCAAAATATTGAAAAGGAGGGAACACTCCCAAATTCATACTACAAGGCATACTACACTGATACCAAAACCAGAAAAAGACACTACAAAGAAAAATTGCAGGCCAATATCTCTGATGAATATAGATACAAAAACCCTCAAAAATTATTGGCAAACCAAATTCAATAATATATAAAGGGGATCATAAATATTGATCAAGTGGAATTTATTCCAGGGATGCAATGATGGTTCAATATTCACAAACCAATCAATGTGATGCACAACATTAACAAAGTGATCAATCACATCATTTCAATAGATCTAGTAAAAGCATTTGACAATATTCAAGATAAATTTATGAGAAAAATCTCTCATGAAGGCTAGTATACAGGGAACATATAGATGTATTTTCATACTCAGTCATGAAACCTGAAAGCTTTTCCTCTAAAATCAGGATCAAAATATAGATGCCCACTCTTGCCACTTCTACTTAACATAGTATTTGTATGCCTAACCATAGCATTCAGGCCAGAAAAAAGAAATAAAAGACATCCAAATTGAAGGGAAGAAGTGAAACTGTCACTATTGCAGATGACATGATACTTTATACAGAAAACAATAAAGTCTCCACCAAAAAACAATTAAAACATAAATGAATTCAGTAAAGTTGCAGGATACAAGATTAATACACAGAAATTTATTGCTTTTCTATACTATAATAACAAACTATCAGAAAGAGAAAGCAAGAACCCAATCCCTTTAAAAATCACTTTAAAAAGTATAAAATATCTAGTAATAAACATAACTAAGGATGTGAAATACATATATTCTGAAAACTATGAAATACTGATGAAGAAAATTGTATATGATACACAGAAATGGGAAGATATCTAATGTTCATGGATTGAAAGAATTAATATTATTAAAATGTCCATACTACGCAAAGCAATAACAGACTTTATGCAATCCCATCAAAATACCATGGCACTTTTCATATAACTAGAGCAAATAATCCCAAATTTTACATTTTATTTACATTACATTTGGGATTTACAATCCCAAAGACACTAAATTGTCAAAGCAATCCTGAGAAAAAAAGAACAAAACTGGAGATTTCATGTTTCCTGATTTCAGACTACTCTACAAAGCTACAGTCATCAAACTTGCATGGTACTGGTATAAATACAGGCAAAATGGAACAGAATAGAGACACCAGAATTAAAGCCGCTCACTTACAGTCAATTAATTTATGACAAAGGATGAAAGAATATACAAGGGAGAAAAGACAGTTTTTTCAACAGTTGTGCTGGGAAAACTGGACAGCTACATGTAAAATAATATAATTAGAATGTTTTCTCACACCATATACAAAAGTAAACTTAAAATAGATTATAAACCTGTAAGACTGTAAACCATAAAACTCCTAGAGGAAAACATGAACAGGACAATCTTTGACATCAATTTTAGCAATGTATTTTTGGATTTGTCTCTTCAGGCAAAAGAAACAAAAGCAAAAATAAACAAATGGGACCTAATTTGATTTAAAAACCTTTGCACAGCAAAGGAAACCATTAGTAAAATGAAAAGACAACCTATTAAATGGGAGAAAATGTTTGCTTGATAAGGGATTAATATCCAAAATATATAACTATTTCACACAACTTAATATTTAAAAAAACATTCAGATTAAAAAATGGGCAAAATTCCTGAATAGAATTTTTCCAGAGAAAACTTAGAGATGGCCAACAGGCACATGAAAAATACTCAACATTGCTAAGCATCAGAGAAATGTAAATCAAAACCACAAAGAGATACTACGTCATACCTGTCAGAATGTCTATTGTCAAAAAGACCACAAATAAAAATTGTTGGAGAGGATGTGCAGAAAAGGGAACACAAATACACCATTGGTGGAATTGTAAATTGGTGCAGCCAATATGGAAAACAGTGTGGAGGTTCCTCAAAAAGCTAAAAATAGAACTAGCATGTAACCTAGCTATTCCATTCCTGGATACATAGCCAAAGAAAATAAAAACACTAATTCAAAAAGATACATGCACTCCAGTGTTCATAGCAGCATTATTTACAACAGTCAAGATATGGAAAAAACCTAATGTCCAAGAACAGATGCATGAATAAAGAAAATGTGGTATATAAAGCTATATATATACAATGGAACACTACTCAGCCATAAAAAGGAAAGAGTTTTGCCTTTTGCAACAACATGTATGGACCTGAAGGGTATTATGCTAAATAACATAAGTCAGATGGAGAAAGGCAAATACTTTATGTTATCACTAATATGTGGAATCTATAAAACAAAACAAAACAAATGAATATAACAAAAGAGATACAGACTCACAGACATAGACAACAAACTAGTGGGTTTTAATAGGGAGAAAGAATGAGAGAGGGCAATATAGGGTAAGGTATTAAGAGATACAAATTACTATGTATAAAATAAATAATTTGCAAGGATATATTGTACAGCACAGGGAATATAGCCAATATTTTATATTAACTTTAAATGGAGTATAATCTATAAAATACTGAATCTCTATATCATTGTACACCTGCAACTAATATAATATTATAAATCAATGATATAATTAATTAATTAATTAAAATTGAACAACCACTAATGTTTAAATTCTCAGTCTACAACTTTACACATGGGGTACAAAAGAAAGTAAGTGAGCTTGAAAAGCCTATCTGGAGGAGAAGTATATTATATTGATGTGTGAAAAATATATTAATCACCACTTAAAGCACTGTGAGTTGGCAAATGCATTTCATATGCACAGATCAGAAATCAGCCTGACTTCTCTCAGTAGTACACAATAGATTACATTAGCACACTCTCAAACAATTCCTTTTTCTCAGATGTTGTTAACAATACTTTTATGACGTTTTGCCCCAGTATTCTACTTCATTATTCAAATTTGTATGATTCCATAAGAATTCAATCCCTTTTAAAGCAAAGATGGACTATGTGGTTAAAAGCAAGCTTTTATAAGTCTCAGTCTTTTGGTATACAGACAAGGACTTCTCTCTTGACAGAAATGTTTGGCATTGTCAAGAGATTCTATTAATTGTTATAGCAATTAATTATACAAAGAAGCACTTAATGCTTTCAGAAAATTGAAATGATTTTCTATAGTGTCACTTACAACACACAATTCCACCCCCCCACACACCCCACATTATGTTTCTTAATATCTTGAACCAAAATGCCTGTGTCTCTCCAAACAGAACATAAAGGAGAAGTCTTTATTTGTTCAATTGCTGAAGCCACAGTGTTTAGTAGGGTGCCTGAATCATAGTAGAGACTCTTATTTTTTGTTAAATAAGCTAAGTAATAATTTATATGATTATTTATTTTCTTATTAAATGAATAAATAATAGAATGTATAAGTAATTGAATAACTAAATTAATAACTGTGATATTAGGAGTCATGTCTTCATTTAACAAATATAGGAAAAAATACTAGGGTTTACTTAAATATTGAAATGAGTCTATAAAGAAAACATTGGCTCCATTGGCTCCAGAGTTTCTGGTATTTTTGTATCAATGACTGGAGTGGGGACTTTTATAATGGCAATTGGTTAGTTGGATTGACTTTTTAGCAGTGAATATTAAGCAGCAGCAGGAAATCTAAAGGGAAATATTTTTAAGAAGTTGGAAATAATAGTTTTAATGAAAAGTGAGACATCAAAGATAAAGAAATAAATGGTTGTTGTGAACACTTAAAATACTCCTCAACACTTCTCAATGCAACACACCATATAAAAATTTCCTCCATGCTCTTCTGTGTACAACTCTTGTGAGATGGTTGAGCTATCCTATTAATCCACAAAATTTTTCAAACTATTTAATATGAATACCATAATTATTTTACTTTTGAAATGAGTTTCTGGAATTCATTTATCTACTTAATGAAAAGAACAGAATAAAAATTTTGTGACATAGAATCCCATGCTCTCTTTTCCACTTTTAATTTCACCTTTTGTAAAACAGGCAGAATCTAACAACTTTTAATAACATTGTTTCTATAAGTAATTTGTTTGGGGATAAAATTAAAATATATGTTGTGGGAAGAAAAGTTTTATCTAATTCATATTACCCATAATGTTTGCAATAATTTTTACTATAGGAGTATTGATTTTTGATCAACAGCTTTTACTTAAAGATTCTTGTGGTAAGAAATAATATTTTCTATGGAAAGTAACATAGAATATATTAAGAAAACCATTGCTGGATATCAATAGAAAATTCTTTGTATAAACCTAAATTTCCTTCCCTATAGCTTTTAAACATTGGTCTTAATATTGCTTTATAGAACTAAGTGAAAAAGACAATTTTCTTTAGTCCTTTTGCTGAATGCATTATCATGTTTTTTGTGGACTAAATTGTGTCTACAAAAATTCATAGATTAAAGCCCAAATGCTCAATGTAATTGATAAAGATAAGGCCTTGAGGAAGAATTAAGGTTAAATGAGAGCCTAAAGGTGGGGCCCTAATCCAATAGGACTGATGTCCTTATCAGAAGAGGAAGAGACTCCAGGAGAGCATATTCACAAAGAAAAGGCCATATGAGGACAGCGAGAACGCATGGGTCTACGAGCCAAGGAGAGTGGCCTCACTAGAAATCAACCCTGTTGGCAACTGGATCCTGGACTTCTAGCCTCCAGAACTGTGAGAAAATAAATCTGTTGCCTAAGACACTCAGTCTGTGGCATTCTGTTATGCCCTAGCTGCCTAATACAATATTGAATTTTTTTAAATTAATGACTATGATTTGTTCAACATTTATTTAAGTGACATGTAGTTCAGTTTATCTACTTATTTGCTACAAGGTCTCAAAAATATGATGCTCAGAACCAAGCACATATGTATCTTTGTTATTATGTGTTATTTTCTCAGTGAATCCTTCAGGTAAAACATATAGTTAACTAATTCTTTTTTTCAGAATGACTAATATTTATGCTATTTATGCATTTCTAGTTTCACATGCCATATATATTTTTTTTTATTTCTAGAAATTTCTTTTTGAAATATTCCAGACCAGAATCACTCATTTATTTGTCACAATGTTTATAACATCATATATTACTTTAAACCTATTAAATATAATTATTTATTTTATGTGATAATTCCAAAAGGTATCATATTTGTGACTGATTCTGATGACCTTCACTAGTAATGGCTTGTTTCCTCAAGTAATTTTTTTTTATGTAACATGTGTGTGTATGTGTGAGCTAATATTGTTTGGAGTTGTATATATGGTTATTTTTTTGGCTCTTTTTGTTTTTCCAGAAATGATTTGTGTTTGCCTCTGCCAGGTATTAGGAGCAATTACAAAACATGAGAATTTGATGATTTGGAACTAAGTATTTGTCTTGAATTTCTTTGAATAACAAAGTAATGGGAAGTGTAGGCTGAACTCACACTATATGTGAAAAAACTTAAGTTTTAGTGTTTTTTCCTCTTATTTATCCTAGGTAAATGATCAATAAGATAAGTAAAATCCTGTTTCTCTTTTCTGGTAACACTTTGGTTTTGTCCCTTCTGAGGATGTCACATTTTAGCAGTTCCAATTTTATGTGGAAATGAGCAACCTATCTATAAATATTTAATAGTCTACTTAAAACTCATTCTCTAAACCAAAATGAATAGAGAGATGTTCCAAGGATAATTGTAGCTTTAACACTTCTCTGGATTTGTGTCCTCTTGTTATTTCTTTCTCTTGATGTTTTTCTTTACCAGGTGGGGAATTTATTCAAGCACTTAAAAACATTTGTAGATATACATTTTATTCCAAATTTTCAGTATTCAAAGCAAAATTCTGTACACTTCTGTTGTCTATAGTGTGAAAATGGAATTTTAGAGGACTTTTTGTATTTAAATTTGTGTTTAAGCAATTCTCCCCTTCCTATATATGTATTACTTTATTGAACAACAATTTGTGATTGTTCATTTATTCCTGTTAAATTTAATACTGTTGAGTCTCAGCAGTTGGAGAGAGCATCAAGATTTATTTTAAAGTAGACATTTACAAGTCTGTTCAATCTCTTAGACTCAAACTCAAAGGGATTGCACCAATGGCCCCAGGTTAAGAATGATCTTGAGATGAAACCAAAATATAATCTATATTCTAAAGTTGCTATCACTTTAAACACAACATATAAAAATAAATTAAACATTGAATTTCTAATATTATTGAATTAGACCTCACAATTTAATTGGCAGTGAATTCTGAAGAGACTTTAATTTTAACCACTCAAAATACTCTTATTATCTGGCCTGAAAAAAGAGCACTAAACAGAGCTGTAATGGAAATATGAGTTCACAAAATTGGCCACTTTTACTTATCTCTAAATAAGAAACTGTCAAAATTGTTTTAAAATTTTTCAAACCACTCAAAAACAAGTTAGACATCTTTACTAACCATAAATAGAATAAGAAAGTCATATTAGGAGGGGGTTGAAGTCAATGTGATGTTGGTTTCTAGGGAAGAAAATGGAAGAGGCAGCCAGGAATTCAAATTTTAAAGGAAAATGGATTCTACTCACTTTATAAAATGTGGAGTGTACAGAGCATAATCCACCAAAACTGATAGAATTGTGGTTTGTAGTGAGTTATTATTGCTGAGGAGGACAAGTTCACTGACAGACAACCAAGTAACCAGGTCCTGGGCTGGAGCAACAATACACTTGAATTGTTCTCTCTCTCTCTCTCTCTCTCTCTCTCTCTCTCTCTCTCTCTCTATATATATATATATATATATATATATATATATATATATAAAACCTCATTCTGAACAGGTGGTCACATGTTTCTGGAGGGACCAATCAAAAGCTATTAGTCAGTGAAGAAAGATGACAGAGAGATTAAAAAAGAAAAAAAAAAGGGAACTGAAATTATCACATAAATTCCTTCTTATACTTTACAAAAAAAGGTTAAAGCATGAAAAGAAAATTAACAATTTAAGAAAACTAATTTACTTAACAAACAGAGGAATTTGTCACTTGAGATTTTCAAATAATCAAGAAATCTACTATAGAGAAAAACAACTTAAAAAAAAACACAACACATACAACAGTGTTATAGAGATACAGGGAAGAATGATATCCACAAAATAAATAAAACATTACAAAGGAATATAATGATAAAGAATTGCTGGAGATCAAAATAATCAATTATAAGTAATAGAAATTTTTAAATGTTGTCAAAAGAAAATAAACATAAGACATAAGACAAATTTTAGACTTTCCACAAAAAAAGAATAATTATTTCAAGATAGTTTTGAAATTAACCCATAATTCTGCACTAATAAATATGGAAGTTCACATGATGAAGATACTGAAAGACATTGAACTTAATATACAGTGTGCACATATGATTTTACAGAAACAAAATGAAACAAAAATATTTGGAAGCATGATGGAGACAAAATCTTGAAAACCATGACTGAGAATTTTCCTGGATTATAGAACACACAGAAAATTCCTCGTATGAAGTGTATCAAGAGTATATTTAAAGTGCTAAATAGGAAAAATAAAAATCTATGCACTAAAAGTTTATAAAAATAATGAAGCTATGGGATTTCAAATACATAAAGAAAAATATTAAAACAACTGACAGAAGAATGAGAGATTATTCACAATGGAATTTCAATTATCTTGACAGTGACAATATCTCACTAGCAATAGCAATTGAGTAAAAACTAAACATATTTTCAAAATGCAAAAGGAAAATAACTAAAAATTATCATTTTAAAACTGAGAACAAAGAAGTATTTTAAATCTTCACAAATAAAGAAAGTTTACTACCCACATGTCCTCCTTGAAATAAAAACTAAAAATGTATTTCAGCAAGTGGAAACATGAACAAAGAGGAATGAGGGAGTCACAAGAAGCAAAAATTAGCCTAGATATTGACAAAATATCTTGATAAAATTAATCTCCCTATTGTTGTAAACATACATAATTACATCTAAATTTGATCTTTGGATAAGTTATAAGTAAAATAAAATGTTAGTTAATTGTGTCATGTAAAATGGAATAAGATATAAAAATGTATTTAAAGTTCTGGTCCTATTTTGTTGGTCAATATAGGTACTGAGAAATTTTAGACTCATTTAGGTAAAATAAGTCAAGAAAAAATATAATAATTTACCAAAACAAAACTGGTTTCATAAATTAATTTATTAAAAATTATTTAATTTTTAAATAAATTTATATAAATTATTTATTTAAAAGTGAAATATTAACATAAGAGAGAATTATGTATGTAAAAGAACTATTCAATTAAGAAGATATAAAAATCATAATCTTGTATAATTAAGTAGTGTTATAAAGATAAACCTGATAAACCTGATGGGATTTTTAGAAGTTAGAAAATCCAAAATTATAATCAGAAAATTTAACATACTCTTCTCAAAAACTGACATATTAAGAAGGCAAAGTGTACTAAGAATACAGAAATATATAACATTACAATAAGAAATAAGTGTTTATTAGTGGGAAATATGAGGTACCAAATTTACTTACTTGTAAAGGAAAATAAAACAAAATATGAATACTGAATGTTAATACACCAAATGATCAAATAAAGATAAAATACAATGAAAATAAGGGAAAAGCTAAAAGCTATAATGGAAGCATCAAGGTGGCAGAGTAAGTAGACCCTCAACTCACTACTCCTACAGACACAACAAAATTAAAGTTATTCACAGAACAACTATTTATGAGAATGACCTAAAAAACTAGCAGAAAATATCCTCCATTGCCAGAGACATAAAGAAGGGACCACAATGAAATGGGTAGAAATAAGGGAAACATGGTATAGTCAGGTCATACACCCTGGTTTGACAAACAACAAATGAAAGGAATATCACAGTGATAGATGTCCTCCTCAAGAAGCAAGAGGTCTGAGCCCTACACTGAGTTAACCTGGCCAGGGGTCCAGGCCCAGGAAGACCAAGCCCTCAGAAATCTGGCTTTGAGAACTAACAGGGCTTATATTCAGGAGAGTTGGAGGGCTGTAGGAAATAGACTCCACTCTTAAAGGGTGCATGCAAAACCTCACATACTATCTCAGTTCAGA
The DNA here is from genome assembly GCF_008692025.1 of Phocoena sinus. Taxonomy (NCBI): domain Eukaryota; kingdom Metazoa; phylum Chordata; class Mammalia; order Artiodactyla; family Phocoenidae; genus Phocoena; species Phocoena sinus. The sequence goes on from NC_045770.1 coordinate 27,487,531, forward strand.
GGCAGTTGTTTGAAAGGAGCCTGGGTCAGACCCACTTGCTTATCTTGTAGAGCCTCTTGAAGAAGCAGTAGACAACTGGAACTCCTGGGAATATAGATGCTGGAAGCAACCAGTTTTTTGGAGCTTAATCTATTGCAAAAAAAACCCTACCCTGGTAAACACTGATTTGGAATTCTCCCTCTAGCCTATTAATGCTGGGGACATGGCCCCACACTCCAGTGGGTCAGTGTCTACCTTGAACCTCCGTGGCCCCAGTTGACAGCTACTTGAGTACTCAGCTAGGTCCACCAGCAACCTGGCAGCAGTCCCTTGACTCCTGGACTGTGCAGCAAAGCACACAGGAGGCCAGCTCCATCTACAAATGTATCCACAGTAATCAGCCTCACCACAACAGAAGGGGACTCATAGGAGGCAACCCTAGAGCATATATCTCTGGTGACAAAAAGGAAACATGCTGAGCCCTATAGGACTTTAGCATAAAGCCATATAATCAACATATCTAACACAAATAAATAAACACATAAAGTAGGGCAAAATAAAAAGACCGATGAATAAGTTCCAAATACAGGAACAATACAGAACCCCAGAAAAACAACTAAACAAAGTGGAGATAAGTACTCCACTCAATAAAGAGTTCAAGGTAATGATCATATATATACTCAGAAAACTCAGAAGAAGAATGAATGAACATAGTGAGAATTTTAACAAAGAGTTAGAAAATATAAAGAAGAAACAAAGCTGAAAAACACAACTGGAAAAAATACACTAGAAGGAATCATAAGTAGGTTCAATGATACAGAGGAGTGGATCAGTGATCTGAAAGACAGAGTAGTGAAAATCAACCAAGCTGAAGAGAAAAAAAGAAAAAAAAAGAATTTAGAAAATGACGATATTTAGTCTAAGAGATGTCTAGAACAACATCCAGCCTACTAATATCCACATTATCAAGGTCTCAGAAGAAGATAAAGAGTTTTGCACTAGCTTTACAAGAAATGTTAAACGGACTTCTCTTAGCAGAAATTTAAAAAAACATGACTAGAAATATAAAAATTATAATAGGAAAAATCATAGGTAAAGATAAACAGTAAAGGTAATGGAGACAAAATAATAAAATCATCTATATCCACAATAAATAGGTAAAGTATACAAAAATTCCCCCAAAAGATATAAAATATGATGTCAAAAAATTTGGGGGACTGAGCAAGAATGGGAGACTGAGCAAAAATGCAGGGTTGTTAGAATGTACTCAAACTACTTAAAATAATCATTCATATATATAAATATATATATATGAATATATTTATATATGAACCTTATGGTAACTACAAACATTTATAATAGGTACACAAAGAAAAAAGAGAAAGGAATCTGAATATAATATTAAAGCTACAAGGGAAGACAGCAAAACAAGAAAAAGTGAATAAAAAGAACTACAAAAACAACAAGAAAACAATTTTTAAAAATACTAATAAGTACATATCTATCAATAATTACTTTAAATGTAAGTGGACTAAATACAGAAAGTAGATGAATGGATACAAAAATAAAATCCATATATTGCTACCTACAAGAGATTCTCTACAGATCAAAAGGCACATAGACTAAAAGTGAGAGGATAAAAAAAGATATTCTACTCAAACTACAATTAAAAGAAAACTGAGGAAGAAATACTTAGACAAAATAGACTTAAAAAGAAAAAAAATAACTAACAAGAAACAGAAGGACACTACATAATGATAAAGGGATCTATACAAGAAAATATAAAAGTTGTAAATATATGTGCACTAAATATAGGAGCAATTAAATACATAAGGCAAATATTAGCAAATATAAAAAAAGAAATTGACAGCAATACAATAATAATAGGGGACCTTTCACCCCACTTACCTCAATGGACAGATCATTCAGTAGAAAATCAATAAAGAAACACTGGCCTTCTGAAGAACCTAAGGGCAGGACAGGAATAAAGATGCAGATGTAGAGAATGGGCTTGAGGACGCAGGGAAGGGAAAGGTAAACTGGGATGAAGTGAAAGAGTGGCATTGACATATATACACTACCAAATGTAAAATAGATAGCTACTGGGAAACAGCCACATAGCACAGGGAGATCAGCTTGGTGCTTTGTGACCACCTAGAGGGGTGGGATAGGGAGGGTGGGAGGGAGAAACAAGAGGGAGGAGACATGGGGATATATGTATATGTATAGCTGATTCACTTTGTTATAAAGCAGAAACTAATACACCATTGTAAAGCAATTATACTCCAAAAAAGATGTTTAAAAAAATAAAGAAATATTAAATCCGTGAAAAAAAAAGAAACACTGGCCTTAAATGACACATTATATCAGATTGAGTATATATATATATATATATATATATATATATATACACACACACACACACACACACACACACACACACACACACATAATTTTATAGATAACTTTCCATTCAAAAGCAGCAGATTCTTCTCATGTATATTTGGAACAGTCCCCAGGATAAATCACATGTTAGGCCACAAAAAAGATCTCAATAAATTTAAGAAATTGAAATATATTAAGCATCTTTTCCAACAACAAGAGTTTGAGACTAGAAGTCTATGCTACTCAACAACCAAGAGTAACTGAAAAAGTCAAAGAGGAAATCAAAAAATACCTGGAGGCAAGAGAAAATGGAAATAATGTTCCAAAATATATAGGATGCAACCAAAATTTCCAGGAGGGAGGTTTATACCAATACAGGTCTACTGCATGAGACAAGGAAAATCTCAACTAAACAATCTAATATTATGCTTAAGGGAACTAGAAAAAGAACAAGCTAAACCCAAAGTTAGTAGAAGGAAAGAAATAATAAAGGTCAGAGAAGAAATAAAGAAAATAGAGACTAAGGAAAAATAGCAAAAATCCATAAAACTAAGAGCTGGTTCTTTGAAAAGGTAAACAAAATCTATAAAACTTTAGCCAGACTCATAAGAAAAAGAAGGCTCAAATAAATAAAATCAGACATAAAAGAGGAGAAGTTACAACCAATACCACAGAAATACAAAGGATCATAATAAATTACTACAAAGAATTATATGCTAATAAGATGGACAACCTAGAAGAAATGGATAAATTCCTGAAAACGTGTATCTTCTGAGACTGAACCAGGAAGAAATATAAATAGAAAGATGCATTGCCAGTAATAAAATTGAATGAGTAATCAAAAACCTCCCAACAAACAAAAATCTAGGCTCAGATGACTTCACAGATGAATTCTACCATGCATTTAAAGAAGAGTTAACACTTATCCTTCTTAAACTACCCCAAAAAATTAAAAGGAAGGCATGCTTCTGGACTCATGCTACAAGGCCAGCATCATCCTGATACCAAACTCAGACAAAAATACAACAAAAAAGAAACTATGATGAATATAGATGCAAAAGTCCTCAACAAAATATTAGCAAGCCAAGTTCAGCAATATATTAAAAGCATCTTACATCATGGACAAGTGGAAATTATACCAGAGAAACAAGGATGGCTCAGTATCCACAAATCAATCAACTTAATATACTACATTAACAAGTTGAAGAATAAAATTCATATGATAACTTAATAGGTACAGGAAAATCTTTTTTTAAAAAATCAACATCAATATATTATAAAAACAGTACAAGTTGTGTATAGACAGAACATTCATCAACATAATAAAGGTCAGATATGACAAACCTAGAGCCAAAATCATATTCAACAATAAAAATCTGAAAGCATTTCCTCTAGGATCAGGAATAAGACCAGGATGTCCACTCTACCCATTTTTATTCAACATAGTATTGAAAGTCTTAGCCACAGCAATCAGACAGGAAAAAATGAAATGTATCTAAATTGGAAAGGAAGAAGTAAAACTCACTATACACAGATTACATGATAATATACAAAAAATGCTAAAGACACTACCAAAAATCTATACAAATAAATGAAATCAGTAAAGTTGCAGGATACAGCATTATATAGAAATCTGCTGTGTTTCTATACACTAATAATGCACTATCAGAAAAAGCAATCAAGAAAACAATCCCATTTACAACTGCATCAAAATGAATAGAACACCTAGGTATAAATATAACCAAAGAGACAAAATACCTGTACCCTGCAAACTATGACACTGAGGAAAGAAATTTAGAATAACACAAACAAATAGAAAGATGTACTGTGCTCATGAATTGGAAAAATTAATATTTTTTAAATGACCATACTGTCCAAGGCAATCTACAGATTCAATAAAACTATCAAAATGCCAATGGCATTTTTCACAGACCTAGAACAAATAATTCTAAAATTTGTGTGGAAACCAAAAGACCATGAATACCCAAAGAAATCTTGAGAAAAAAGAAAAAGCTGGAGGTGTAGTTCTCTGACTAAAACTATAATACAAACCTTGAGCAATCACATTGTATTAGCACAAATGACACATAGATCAAGAGAAAAATGGATTCTCAATAGAGAACCCCCAAATAAACCCACACTTATGTGGTCAAAAGAGGCAAGAATATACAATAGTGAAAAGGAAGCCTCTTCAATAAATGGTGCTGGAAAACTGGAAAGCTATATGCCAAAGAATCAGACCGGACCACTTTCCACATCGTATACAAAAATAAACTCAAAATGATTTAAAGACTTAATTGTAAAACCAGAAACCATAAAACTCCTAGAAGAAAACATTGGCAGCATACTCTTTAACACTGGCCTTAGCAATATTATTTTGAATCCACCTTCTCAAGAAAGGAAAGTTAAAGCAAAAATAAACAAATGAGGGATTTCCCTCGTGGTGCAGTGGTTAAGAATCTGCCTGCCAATTCAGGGGACATGGGTTTGAGACCTGGTCCAGGAAGATCCCACATGCTGGGGGAACAACTAAGCCCATGCACCACAACTACTGATCCTGTGTGCCACAACTACTGCAGCCTGCACATCTAGAGCCCGTGCTCCACAACAAGAGAATCCACTGCAATGAGAAGGTCATGCACTACAATGAAGAGTAGCCCCCGCTGGCCACAACTAGAGAAAGCTTGTGCACAGGAATGAAGACCCAATGCAGCCAAAAATAAATAAATAAATTTATTTAAAAAAGAAATACATCAAACTATAAATCTTTTGCACAGTGAAGGATACTATCAAGAAAACAAAGAGGCCGCCTACTGAATGGGAGAAGATTTTTGCAAATGATATATCTGATGAATTATTATAAAAAAAATACAGTTCAATATCAAAAAGCAAACAATCTGATTGAAAAATGGGCAGAGGACTTGAATAGACATTTTTCCAAAGAAGATGCACACAGGTCATCAGATGATTGAAAATATGCAACTCACAAATCATAAGGGAAATGCAAATTAAAACCAAAATGAGATATCACATCACATCTTTTAGAATGGCTATTATCAAAAAGACAGCAGGGCTTCCCTAGTGGCGCAGTGGTTGAGAGTCCGCCTGCCAATGCAGGGGACACGGGTTCATGCCCCGGTCCGGGAGGATCCCACATGCCATGAAGCAGCTAGGCCCTTGAGCCATGGCTGCTAGGCCTGCACAGCCGTAGCCTGTGCTCTGCAATGGGAGAGGCCACATCAGTGAGAGGCCCGTGTACCGCAAAAAAAAAAAAAAGACAGCAAATAACAAGTGTTGGAAAGATTGTGGAGAAAAGTGAACCTAGTGCTCTATTGGTAGTATTGTAAATTGATGCAGTCACTAAGCAAAGTACTATGGAGGTTCTTCAAAAAATTAAAAATAGAATGACCATATGATTCAGAAATTCCATTTTTGGGTATTGATCTGAAGAAATAAAAAACACCAATTTGAAAAGATATATGTGCACCAATATTCATTACAGCATTATTTACAATAGGAAACATGTGGAAGCAACCTAAATGTCTATCAATAGAAAAATGGATAAAGAAGATGTGTTGTGCATTTATATATATATATATATATATATATATATATATATGATATTACTCAGGCAAAAAAGAAATTTTGTTGTTTGTGACTACATGAAGGATCTAGAGTTTATTATGCTAAGGGAAATAAATCAAACAGAGAAAGACAGTGTATGATCTCATTCTTACATATAATGTAAAAAACAAAACAAATAATGAAACAAACAAAAAGAGAAACACACTCTTAGATGTAGAGAACAGGTGGCTGCTCTGGTGTGTCACTGGGCCCACAGTGACACAAACCTGAACTAAAGTTCCATTGATGATCTGACCCCCATAAGCCTGTACTCTGATGGGTGGACCACAGTAATACTTGGGGTCTTCTGGAATTAGTGTCAGTTCTGAGGTAGTATCTAATAAACTTTAAAAAGTCTGACTATATTCTTTCCCACAATGCACAGTTTCATTCAAGGTTTCTGGGTCTGTAAATTGACTCAAGTCTGGAAATTGATCCAGGGGTCATGATTCTGTTTTGTGATTCAAGCTAGGCTTCTGTTTACCTGACCTAAACTCCTCTGCTTATATAGATCAAGAAAGGATTTATTATACTTCCCATTTATTTCGCTTCTAGGGATACCATGAGCTAACAATGCCATGTGTTTCTGCAAGTCAGACTATTCTGCTTACTGCTTTGACTCTGCTGTTCTTTATGGTAATCATGCTCACTTTGCCTTTGGCAATTAAGTGATACCCCTTAGTGCCTGCCACCTGGGATTCAATTACTACCATGGCATGTATGTTTTCCAGTTTAGTGGCAGCAGTTTCCACTGCAATTTCTGGTCTACTGAGAAGAGTGAGCAGAGAGCTCTTCAAATATTCTGGAGCTCCCCTCACATATTTATGTCTAGAAAAACAAAATGATGAGTGTGGGTGATGAAAAGAATCAGGAGTATCTTGAATGCAACTACCTCAGGGGAACCCATTACAGTTTTTTTGTTTTTTTTCAGGCAAAGCAATGTTAATCTCCAGAGGTGAGAACACTGAGCCAAATTTAGGGGTTCAATGACACAGATTCATTAGGTTCTTCACATATATCCATACTACAGTTTTCAGAACCACATTCCTTCCCAGTCAATGTTCTCACTTTAATAGCAGACAACATGCAAGTTTGGGAATTCAATTTGTGTTGTAATTCATCCCCTTGCAGGATGAGGCTCTGTGTTTGGTTTTCAGAAATCTCAGCTCTTTAGCTACAGGGGATAAAGTTTTCTTTCAAAAATACACAAAAATATTCAGATCATTTATATGGTTCTGGAGCATCTCTGAGCTAATCCTTTTCTTTGCCCTCTTTGTCCAGTGCAACTAGGAGAAACCAATCAATCTCACTATACCTATATTCTAAGGTGTCAAATACATGGGCACCCAGAACCTTGCTTCTTATAAATATTTAACTACAATTATCTAATACTGTTATTTTGTGAATCTCCATTGCTACATTATATTATAGACTATCAGTCCTCTCTTTACTAGTGGAAATAGAGTAATTTGCACTTTAAATTTAATAATACAGTAGAATCAAGTCCAGAAACCTCAGAACAAGTTCATAAAAACCATTCTTAAGATTCTGTTCCTATGAAACCACTCTCAATATCAAAATTTGTATTAGTCATTGTTCTCTGCCTCTGTCTAGCTGGCTTTCTGTCTGTGTGTCTCTCTTTTTCTCAATAGGGCAAGAGAGAGAGATTTATTTTAAGAAACTGGCTCAAGCAATTTGGGTATTGTGAGGAATGGCAAATTTGAAACCTGTAGGGCAAGTTGGTAGACTGGAGATCTGGAGATTCAGGTGAGAAGAAATGTTGTAGACTAAAGTCTAAAGGCTGGAAACTCAAGTGGAATTTCTATGTTGCAGTTTGAAGATAAGATTCCTTCATTGGGAGACCTCATTTTTTTCTAAGTCCTTCAACTGATTGGATGAGGCCAATATACATTATGGAGGTCAATGTTCTTTACTTAAATTAAACAGATTTAAAGTGTTAATCACATCAAAAACATTTTTAAAGCAACATCTAGACTAGTGTTTGACAAAAAAATCTGGTCAGCAAAACTGACACGTAAAATTGAAAATCACAGCCAGTTTAGGTAATTTGCATGTTTCTAGGAATTTATACATTTTGTCTAGGTTAACTAATTTGTTGTCATACATTTGTTTACATTATTTCATACTATTATATTTAACTGGTTAATTTATTCATTAAGATTATCATAACTTTGTGGAAGCTATGATATGATGTCTGGGAGAGTTATGCCTCCAGACTTGTTCTTTTTTCTCAGTATTGCTTTGGCAATTCTGGATCTTTTGTGGTTCCATATAAATTTTAGGATTATTTGTTCTAGTTCTGTGAAAAATTTTAAGGGTAATTTGATAGTGGTTGAATTAAATCTGTAGATTGTTTGGGGTCTTTTGTCCATTTTAACAATATTAATTCTTGCAACCAAAAAGCATGTGATATCTTTCCATTTCTTTTAATCATCTTCAATTTCCTTTATCAATCTTTTATCTTTTTCAGTGTAGAAGTCTTTGATCTCCTTGGTAAGGTTTATTCCTAGGTTGTTTTTTTTAATGCGATTTTAAAAGTGACTTTGTTTTTACTTTCTTTTTCTTATGTTTCATTGTTAGTGTAAAGAAATGCAACAGATTTCTGTATGTTAATCTTCTATCTTCCTACCCTGATGAATTTTTTTTTTATCAGTTCTAGTAGTTTTTGTGTGGAGTCTTTAGGGTATTCTATATAAAATATCATGCCACCTGCATATAGTGAAAATATTACCTCTTCCCTTCCAATTAGGATATATTTTATTTCTTTTTCTGGTCTTATTGCTGTCCCTAGGACTTCCAATACTATGTTGAATAGAAGTGGTGAGAGTGGGCATCCTTGTCTTGTTCCAGATTTTAGCGGGACAACTTTCAGCTTTTCACTGTAAACTATAATGTTTACTGTGTGTTTGTCATAAACAGCTTTTATGATGTTAAGATATATTCCATCTATACCCACTTTGGTAAGACTTTTTATCATGAATGTAGGTTGAATTATGTCAAATGCTTTTTCTGCATCAATTGAGATGATCATGTGGTTTACATCTTTTTGTTTTGTTGATGTGGTGTACACATTGATTGATTTGCATATGTTGAACCATGCTTGTGATCCTGGGATGAATCCAACCTGATCAAGGTGTATGATGCTTTTTATGTGTGGTTGGATTTGATTTGCTAATCTTTTCTTGAAGATTTTTGCATCTATATTGGCCTGTAATTTTCTTTTTTGGTAGGGTCTTAGTCTGGCTTTACTATCAGAGTGATGGTGGCTTCACAGAATGACTCTGGGAGCGTTCCCTCTGCTTCGAGTTTTTGGAAGTGTTTGAGAAGGATCTGTGTATGTTCTTCTTTTATGTTTGGTAGAGTTCCCCAGTGAAGCCATCTGGTCTTGGTCTTTTGTTTTCAGAGATGTATTATTATTATTATTATTATTATTATTACAGGTCCTATTTCACTTTTAGTGATCAGTCTGTTCAAAATCTGTTTCTTCTTGATTCAGTTTTGGTAGGCTATATGTTTCTAGAATGTTGTCCATTTGTTTTAGGTGGTCCAATTTGTTCACATATTGTTCATAGTATTCTCTTATGGAATTTTGTATTTCTGCAATATAAGTTATTTCTCTTCTTTCCTTTCTTATTTTGTTTATTTCAGTCCTCTCATTTTTCTTCTTGGTGAGCCTGGCCAGAGGTTTGTCAATTTTGTTTACCCATTTAAAACACAAACTCTTGGTTTTATTGATTTTTTCTATTGTTATTTTTTAATCTCATGTAATTTATTTCCTCTCTGATCTTTATTATTTCCATTCTTCTGCTGAATTTAGGTTTTTTCTTATCTAATTGTTTTAGGTGATAGTTTAGGTTGTTTATTTGACATTTTTCTTGTTTTCTGAGGAAGGCCTGTATTGCTATGAACTTCCCTCTTAGGACTGCTTTTCCTGCAGCCCATAGTTTTTGTATGGTTGTGTTTTCATTGTCATTTGTTTCAAGGCATTTTTAAAATTTCTTCTTTGATTTCATCATTGACCTACTGGATTTTCAGTAACATGCTGTTTAGTCTACATGTAATTGTGTGGGTTTTTTTCTCATTTATCTTTCTGTGGTTGATTTCTAGTTTCATGCTGTTGTGATCAGAAAAAATGTTTGAAATAAATTTTGTACTGTTAAAATTGTTGAGGCTTTTCTCATGTCCTAATATGTTGTCTCACCTAGAGAATATTCCATGTGCACCTGAAAATAATGTGTATTCTGGGTTTTTTATTAGTTTGTTTGGCTTGTTTTTTGTTTTGTTTTGTTTTTGGATAAAATGTCTTGAAAAAAATTAAGTCTAACTGTTGAATTTTGTCATTTAATATCTCTGTTGTCTTATTGATTTTCTGTCTGGAATTTCTGTCCATTGATTTCAGTGGGGTGTTAAAATCTCCTGCTTTTATTGTATTTCTATCAGTTTCTCCCTTTATGTCTGTAAGTATTTGTTATATGTATTTAGGTGCTTCTCTATTGGGTGCATATATATTAATGAGTGTAATATCCTGTTCTTGCATTGATCCTTTTATCATTGCATAGTGGTTATCTTTCTTTTTGGACTTTAAGTCTATTTACTCGATATGAGTATTGCAACCCCCACTTTCTTTTCATTTCCACTTGCATGAAATATCTTTTTCCATACCCTTACTTTCAATCTATGTGTGTTCTTCGCCCTAAAGTGGGTCTCCTGTAGGCAGCATATTGTAGGCTCTTGTTTCTTTATCCAATCTAACACTCTGTGTCTTTTGATTAGAGTATTTAGTCCATTGACATTTAAGGTAATTATTGATATATATTTATTGTCATTTTAAACCTTTTTTTCCCATTGATTTTATATTTCTTCTTTGTCCCTCTCTTTTTCTTTTTGCTTTTCCTTTTGTGCTTTGATGGTTTTCTTTTGTATTATGCTTGGCTTCTCTTCTTTTTGTTTTTTGTGAATCTATTGTATGCTTTCGATTTGTGGTTACCCTTTTTAAGTATGTTAACTCATTACTCTATTTGCTTTAGACAAGTAGTTGCATAAGCTCAAACACATTCTAAAAAATCTACATTTTCTTACTTCTCTCCCCCACATTTTATGATTTTGATGTCTTATTTTACAACTTCATGTTTAACCTTTTGATATTCATTGTAGTTATACTCACTTTCACAAAACGTTTTTGGGTTTTTTTAATCTACGTACTGGCTTATTTAACTGACCTACAATTCTTTTATGTACTTGATTATCCTATTGTGATTTTTCCCTTTCCTGTAGATTCTTGCTTCTTTTCTATTTCAAGAAGACCTTTCAATGTTTCCTTTAGGATAGGTTTAGTATTGCACATTTCTTTTTTTTTGCAGTACGTGGGTCTCTCACTGTTGCGGCCTCTCCTGCCATGAAGCACAGACTCCAGACGTGCAGGCTCAGCAGCCACAGCCCATGGGCCCAGCCGCTCTGTGGCTTATGGGATCCTTCCAGACCAGGGCACGAACCCGTGTCCCCTGCGTCGGCAGGTGGACCCTCAACCACTGTGCCACCAGGGAAACCCTGCACATTTTTTATCTTTCTCTCTCTTCTAAATGATAGTCTTGTTGGGTAAAATATCCTAGGTTTTCAGTTTTTCCCTTTCAGGACTTTGAATATATTGTGCTACTCCCTGTGGCCTGCAAAGTTTCTGTACAGAAATCAGCTGATAGCTTTATTGGGGTTCCCTTGTAATTAATTCTTTGCTTTTTACTTGTTGCCTTAGAATCTTTAACTTTTGCCATTTTGATTATAGTATGTCTTGATGTAGGTCTGGTTGGCTTCATCTTGTTTGGGACTCTCTGCACTTCCTGTTCCTGGATATCTGTTTCCTTCTTTAGGTTTGGGAAGTTTTCAGCCATAATTTCTTCAAATACAAATAATTTCTTTCAATCCCTTTTTATCTGAGATTCACTATTACATGTAGATTGACATATTTTGTATTATCCCATAAATCTTGTATGTTGCTTTCTTTTTTTTTTTTTTTTTAATTTGTCTTTCTATCTGCTGTTCTGATTGGGTGATTTCCATTATTCTATCTTCCAGATCACTTATTTGTACTTCAGCATTATTTACTTTTCTATTCATTGCCTTTAGCTTTGTTTTCTTCTCAGAAATTGAGTTGTCTAGTTTTGATTGGTTCATCTTTATAAATTCTAGTCCCTTGTTACAGAGACCTGCATTTCTATAAATAACCATTCTTAATTCCTTTAGCATTTTTATTACCTCCTTTTTGAACTCATGGTCTGGTAGACTGAAGAGGTCTGTTTAATTGTCTTTCAGGAGATTTCTCTTCTTCTTTTAACTGGGAGTGATTCCTCTCCTTTTTCATTTTACTTATTTTCCCTTGACTCTATGAATTTAGGGAAAATAGTTATTTACCATGGTCCTGAAGGGCTATTTTTTATGTGAGAGTGTCCCTGTGTATCCTACATAAGTCTAATTTTTTTGCTGTGAAGGATGTTTTTGGCATGGATGCCTGCCATGTCTTTCTTTGGGGTGGGCTTGAGGAAAAGGGTGTTATTGATGGAGGGTGTTATTGGTATTGTTGTGACCAGAGCCTGCACTGGACATTGAGCAGGGCATCTTCTTTGCTCTGTAGTTGTCACAGCTCTGTTGGGGGCAGGGTCTACTCCTCAGTTGTTTGAGAAAGCCTTCAGATCCAGTTCTAAGGTATGGTGTGTGGTAGATAGGACTGGAGCATTCCCTCTGGGAATGGAGCCACTGTGTATTCCTCCCCAGGAACTGTCCACCAGTACATGCACTCTTTGATTTCACCTGTCATCTGGTGTGGCACTCGCAAAGTAAACTATCATTGGCACTGCACTTGACCCTGCCTCCACATTGAGCAAACTGGTAATTGGCTCAGATTTCACTTATGCTCACCAACAAAGCCTGCTATGGGTGTGCCATTAATCTTCCCCAGGCTCTGCTGCCAGCCATGAGCTGCACCCGCTGTTAGCACAGGGAGAATGAAACTGCTATGGTGGGCTCCCACCCCTCCTTTTGTGTGTCTTAACAATGGGGATTCTATGTAGGACTTGGGCTCCATCCTGCACACACAACCAGTTGTGGCCCCAACCACACTTCAGGCCCTTTTGGCTGTCTTCCCACCACCAAACTGAATCCTCTTCCTGGGTCTGTCTGTTGAAGTCTGAGTTTCAGCACCTAGCCACTTCACACAACAGTAGACACCTGTCTCAGGCTGGGAGGTGCAGTGAGGTCTGTCCTTGTCTCTCTCTGTCCTGCCTGCTGCAAGCCAGCTGCTATACTCTCCTCTGAGTATGTGTGGCTCTCTATCTATTCTGGCTGACCTCCTAGTCAGTACATGATGTTCCCACAGTGAGGGAACATTTCTCCTTTCACAGATCCCTCCCAGGGACACAGTCCAGTCCCAATTCCTTTTTTTCCCTTTTATACTACTCTGTTACATAGTGATATTTCTTGTAGCTTTGGTAGTATGGGGTCTTTTGCCAGTGTTCAGTGGGTATTCTGTGAGAATTGTTCCATATGTAGTTATATTTTTGATGTATTTATGGGAGGAGTTTAGCTCCACATCTTTCTTTTCTGCCATCTTGATTACCACCCTCTTTTCCTGCTTTTCTGTTCTTTATTTTATTTTTCTCTCTCTAATAATTTTATTACTATTATTATTTACTCCCTACTGCTAACTTTGGTTTTAGTACTTTTCTTACTTCCTCAAGGGGTAAAATTAGGTTGTTGATTTGAGATCCTACTTCTTTTTAAATATAGGTGTTTAGAGCTATAACTTTCCTTCTGAGCACTGCCTTTGCTAAATCTCATCACATTTCGTGTATATTTTAAAATTAATTTCCTGTTATATCTTTTACTCCTGTGATGCTTGAGTGTATCTTTTAAGTTTTCACATAGTTGTGAATTTTTTACTTTTCCTTCTGCTATTGACTGCCACCTACATTCTATTGTTGTCAGAGAACATATTTTGTATGATTTCAATATTTTGCAATATACTGAGGCTTTTTTTGTGGGATAACATATGACTTACCTTGAAGAATGTTCCATGTGTTCTGAAAGAATGCAAGTTATGCTGTTTTGGATGACCTGTTCTACATATGTTTATTAGTTCTACATATGTCTACATATCTAGTTGGTTTATAGTGCATTTCAAGTCCTTTGTCTCTTTGTCGATTTTCTGTCTAGGTGTTCAGTCCATTATGGACAATAATCTATTGAAGACTTAACTACTATTGTGGAGCTAATGTTTCCTTTAATTCTATTAATAATTGCTTCATATATTTTGGGGTTCTCTTCTTTGGGGTAAATATGGTTAAAACTGTTATATTTTGTGATAATTTGAGCCTTTTTATCAATGTGTAATGCCCTTTTGTCTTTTGTAACAGTTTGACTGAAGGTCAGTTTTGTGTGATATCAGGATCACTATGCCTGCTGTCTTTTGATTACAATATGCATGTATTTTTTCCCCATTCTTTCACTTTTAATTCATTTGTGTCTCTAGATCTAAAGTGAGCTTCCTGTAGAAAACATTGGTGTTGTGTTGTTGTTTTATCCATTTTTTTCATCTATGGCTTTTGATTGGAATGCTTAATGCAACATTTTGAAAGTTAAAGAAAAAGAATGACTTACTTCTATCACTTTCCCATTTATTTTTTATATGCCTAATAGCTTTTTGTTCCTCATTTCCACCATTACTGCATTCCTTTGCTTTTAGTTTTTTTTTTTAATAATAATACGTTTTATTTTCTTCTCATATCTTTTTTTGTGTAGTTTTTAGACGTTTTCATTGTGAATACCACTAGGATGACACTAAACATCCTAAAATTATGTTCAAATTGATGCCAACTTAACTTGACACACACACACAAAAAATACTACTGTCTCCCCCTGCCTTATGGTGTTACAACGAATTACATCTTTATATATTGTGTGCCCAACAACATAGACTTATAATTATTTTTATGAATTTGTCTTTTAAATTTTATAGGAAATAAAAAGTGAAATTACAAACCAAAGGTATAATTGTACTGGATTTGTTATTTGGCCAGATATTTATCATTACCAGATACCTTTACTTATTAATACAGATTTGAATTACAGTTGTCCTTTTAACTTACCCTAAAGGATTCCCTTTATCACTTCTTATAAGACAGGTCAAGTGGTAATGAACTCAATTAACTTTTGTTTATCTGGGAATTTCTTAAGTTCTCCCTCATTTTTGAAGAACATGAATTCTGGATAGAGTATTCTTAGTTTTTTCTTTTAGCACTTTAAATATCATCCCACTGCCTCCAGGAATCCATGATTTCTAAGAAGAAATTGGCTATTAATCATATTGTGAATCCCTTTTAC
The DNA here is from genome assembly GCF_008692025.1 of Phocoena sinus. Classification (NCBI taxonomy): domain Eukaryota; kingdom Metazoa; phylum Chordata; class Mammalia; order Artiodactyla; family Phocoenidae; genus Phocoena; species Phocoena sinus. The sequence continues at coordinate 27,502,909 of NC_045770.1, forward strand.
TTGATAAGTTGTCTCTGTCTTGCTGCTTTCAAGATTTTATCTTTGTCTTTGAACAATCTCATTATAGTCTGTCTTGGATAAGGTCTATATGAGTTTATCTTACTTGTACTTTGTTGAGTGTTTTGGATTTGTAGATTTTGTCCACAGTCTATGTTGAGATATTTTAAGCTGCTATTTCTTCAAATATTCTCTGCTTTTTTCTCTTTTTTCCTTGTGGTACTCCAATAAAATGTACTTAATGCAACTTGATCGTGTGGCACGAGTTTGTTGGCTCTTCTCATTCTTTTTTAATCTTTTTTCCTTGCTCTTCAGATCAATAATTTCAATTGTTCTATCTTCAATTTTGCTGTCTCTTTCTCCTGCCTGCTCAAATCTTCTGTTAAGACCTTCACTAGTGAATTTTTGCATAACTGTTATTTCAGCTACGGGATTTTCGTTGGCCTTTTAAAAAAATTATTGCTTTACTGTTATTTTCATTTTTCATACATTGTTTTTCTGATTTCCTTTAGTTCTTTTTGTTTTCCTTTAGCATTTTGACTGTATTTAAGACTATTGTTTAAAGTCTTTGTCAAGTAAGTTTGCCTTCATCAGAGATGGTTTCCCTCCATTTGTTTTATTCCTTTAAAAGGGTCATTCTTTTATTTACTTTTAATTTTTTTAATATCTTTATTGGAGTATAATAGATTTACAAAGGTGTGTTAATTTCTGCTGTATAACAAAATGAATCAGATATATATATATATATATATATATATATATATATATATATATATATCCCCATATCTCCTCCCTCTTGCATCTCCCTCTCACCCTCCCTAAACCATCCCTCTAGGTGGGCACAAAGCACAGAGCTAATCTCCCTGTGCTATGTGGCTGCTTCCCACTAGCTATCTATTTTAAATTGGGTAGTGTATATATGTCCATGCCACTCTCTCACTTCATCCCAGCTTATCCTACCCTCTCCTTGTGTCCTCAAGTCCAATTTCTACAACTGTGTCTTTATTCCTGTCCTTTCCCTAGGTTCTCCAGAAACGTATTTTTGTTTCTTTTTAGATTCCGTATATATGTGTTAGCATACAGTATTAGTTTTTCTCTTTCTGACTTACTTCACTCTGTATGACAGTCTCTAGGCCCATCCACATAACTACAAATAACTCAAGTTCCTTTCTTTTTATGGCTGGTAATATTCCATTGTGTATATCTGCCACATCTTCTGTATTCATTCACTGTCAATGGGCAATTAGGTTGTTTCCACATCCCGGCTATTGCAAATAGAGCTGCAATGAACATTGTGATACATGACTCTTTTTGAATTATGGTTACTCAGGGTATATGCTTAGCAATGGGATTGCTGGGTCATATGGTAGTTCTATTTTTAGATTTTAAGGAACCCACATACTGTTCTCCATAGTGGCTGTATCAATTTATATTCCCACCAATAGTGCAAGAGGGTTCCTTTTTCTCCACACTCTCTCCAGCATTGATTGTTGGTACATTTTTTGGTGACGGCCATTCTGACTTGTGTGAGGTAATACCTCACTGTAGTTTTGATTTGCATTTCTCTAATGATTAGTGATGTTGAGCATCCTTTCATGTGTTTGTTGGCAATCTGTATATCTTCTTTGGAGAAATGTCTATATAGGTCTTCTGCCCATTTTTGGATTGTGTTGTTTGTTTATTTGATATTGAACTGCATGAGTTGCTTGTATAATTTGGAGATTAATCCTTTGTCAGTTGCTTCACCGGCAAATATTTTCTCAAATTCTGCAGGTTATCTTTCATCTTGTTTATGGTTTCCTTTGCTGTGTAAAAGCTTTTAAGTTTCATTAGGTCCTATTTTTGTTTTTATTTCCATTTCTGTATGAGGTGGGTCAAAAAGGATCTTGCTATGATTTATGTCATAGAGTGTTCTGCCAATAGTTTCCACTACGAGTTTTATAGTTTCCAGTCTTACACTTAGGTCTTTATCCATATTGAGTTTTTTTTTGTGTGTATGGTGTAACACAGTGTTCTAAATTCATTCTTTTACAAGTAGTTGTCCAGTTCTCCCAGCACCAGTTATTGAAGAGGCTGTCTTTTCTCCATTGTATATTCCTGTCTCCTATACCAAATATAAGGTGACCATATGTGCATAGGTTTATCTCTGGCCTTTCTATCCTGTTCCATTGATCTATATTTCTGTTTTTGTGCCGGTACCATACTGTCTTGTTTACTGTAGCTTTGTACTATAGTCTGAAGCCAGGGAGCCTGATTCCTCCAGCTCCGTTTTTCTTTTTCAAGATTGCTTTGGCTATTCAGGCTCTTTTGTGTTTCTATACAAATTGTGAATTTTTTTGTTCTAGTTCCGTGACAAATGCCATTGGTAGCTTGATAGGGATTGCATCGAATCTTGAGATTGCTTTGGGTAGTATAGTCATTTTCACAATGTTGATTCTTCCAATCCAAGTTCATACTATATCTCTCCATCGGTTTGGATCATCTTTAATGTCTATCATCAGTGTCTTATAGTTTTCTGCATACAGGTCTTTTGATTCCTTAGGTAGGTTTATTCCTAGATATTTTATTCCTTTTGTTGCAGTGGTAAATGGGAGTGTTTCCTTAATTTCTCTTTCAGATTTTTCATCATTAGTGTATGGCAATGCAAGAGTTTTCTGTGCATTAATTTTGTATCATGCTACTTTACCAATTCATTGATTAGCTCTGGTAGTTTTCTGGTAGCAACTTTAAGATTCTCTATGTATACTATCATTTCATCTGCAAACAGTGACAGTTTTACTTCTTCTTTTCTGATTTGGATTCTTTTTCTTTATTTTTCTGATTGCGGTGGCCAAAACATCCAAAACAATGTTGAAGAATACCAGTGAGAGTGGGCAAGCTTATCTTTTCCTGATCTTAGAAGAAATGGTTTCATTTATTCACCATTGAGAACGATGTTGGCTGTGGGTTTGTCATGTACATCCTTTATTATGTTGATAATATCCTCTATGTCTACTTTCTGGAGCGTTTTTATCATAACTGTGTGTTGAAATTTGTTGAAAGTTTTTTTCTGCATCTATTGAGATGATCATATGGTTTTGCTCCTTCAATTTGTTAATATGGTTTATCACATTGATTGATTTGTGTATATTGAAGAATCCTTGCATTCCTGGGATAAACCCCACTTGATCATGTTCTATGATCCTTTTAATGTGCTGTTGGATTCTGTTTGCTAGTATTTTGGTGAGGATTTTTGCATCTATGTTCATCAGTGATATTGGCCTGTAGTTTTCTTTCTTTGTAATATCTTTTTCTAGTTTTGGTGTCAGGGTGATGGTAGCCTAGTAGAATGGTTTGGGAGTGTTCCTCCCACTGCTATGTTTCAGAAGAGTTTGAGAAGGATAGGTGTTAACTCTTTCTTTAAATGTTTTGATAGAATTCACCTGTGAAGCCATCTGGTCCTGGGCTTTTGTTTATTGGGAGATTTTTAATCACAGTTTCAATTTCAGTGCTTGTGATTGGGCTGTTCATATTTTCTATTTCTTCCTGGTTCAGTCTCTGAAGGTTGTGTTTTTCTGAGAGTTTTTCCATTTCTTCCAGGTTGTCCATTTGTTGACATATAATTACTTGTAATATCTCATGATCCTTTTTATTCCTGCAGTGTCAGTTGTTACTTCTCCTTTTTTTATTTCTAATTCTACTGATTTGAGTTTTCTCCCTTTTTTTCTTCACTTGTCTGGCTAATGGTTTATCAATTTTGTTTATCTTCTCAAAGAACCAGTTTTTAGTTTTATTGATCTTTGCTATAGTTTCCTCATTTCTTTTTCATTTACTTCTGATCTGTTCTTTTTGATTTCTTTCCTCCTGCTAACTTTTGAGGTTTGTTTGTTCTTATTTCTTTAATTTCTTCAGGTGAAATGTTAGGTTTTTAATTTTTGTTTCTTGAGAGAGGATTTTATCGCTATAAACTTCCCTCTTAGAACTGCTTCCCGTAGGTTTTGGGTCGCATATTTTTATTGTTATTTTTTTCTAGGTATTTTTTAATTTCCTCTTTTATTTCTTCAGTGATCTCTTGGTTATTTAGTAGTGTATTGTTTAGTCTCCATGTGTTTGTACGTTTTGCCATTTTTTTTTCCTGTAGTTGATATCTAGTCTCATAGTGTTGCTGTCAGAAAATATTCTTGATATGATTTTAAGTTTTTTTAATTTACCAAGGCTCGATATGTGCCCCAAGAAATGATCTATCCTTGAGAATTCTCCATGAGCAATTGAGAAGAAAGCATATTCTGTTGTTTTTGGATGGAATGTCCTATAAATATCAATTAAAGGGCTTCCCTGGTGGCGCAGTGGTTGAGAGTCCGCCTGCCAATGCAGGGGACACGGGTTCGTGCCCCGGTCCGGGAAGATCCCACATGCCGTGGAGCGGCTGGGCCCGTGAGCCATGGCCGCTGAGCCTGTGCATCCGGAGCCTGTGCTCTGCAATGGGAGAGGCCACAACAGTGAGAGGCCCAAGTACCGAAAAAAAAAAAAAAAAAAAGAAAATATCAATTAAGTACATCTTGTGTAATGCATCATTTAAAGCTTGTGTTTCCTTAGTTATTTTCATTTTGGATGATCTGTCCATTGATGTAAGTGGGGTGTTGAAGTCCCCTACTATGATTTTGCTACTGTTGATTTCTCCTTTTATGGCTGTGAGCATTTGCCTAATGTATTGAGGTGCTCCTATGTTTGGTGCATAAATATTTACAGTTGTTATATCTTCTTCCTGGATTGATCTCTAGATCATTATGTAGTGTCCTTCTTTGTCTCTTGTAATAGTCTTTATTTTAAAGTCATTTTTCCTGCTATGAGAATTGCTACTCCAGCGTTCTTTTGATTTACATTTGCCTGGAATATCTTTTTATATCCCTTCTGTTTCAGTGTGTATGTGTCACTAGGCCTGAAGTGGGTCTCCTGTAGACAGCATATATACAGGTCTTGTTTCTGTATCCATTCAGCCAGTCTGTGTCTTTTGGTGGAAGCATTTAATCCATTTACATTTAAGGTATTATCGATATGTATGTTCCTATTACTCTTTTCTTAATTGTTTTGGCTTTGTTATTGTAGATCTTTTCCTTCTCTGGTGTTTCCTGCCTAGAGAAGTTCCTTTAGCATGTGTTGTAAAACTGGTTTTGTGCTGCTGTATTCTCTTAGCTTTTGCTTGTCCATAAGGATTTTAATTTCCCTGTCGAGTCTGAATGAGATCCTTGCTTAGTAGAGTAATCTTGGTTGTAGTTTTTTTTCCCCTTTCATCACTTTAAATATGTCCTGCCTCTCTTTTCTGGCTTGAAGAATCTCTGATGAAAGATCATCTGTTAACCTTATGGGGATTCCCTTGTATGTTATTTGTTGTTTTTCCCGTGGTGCTTTTAATTTTTTTTTGTATTTAATTTTTGATAGTTTGATTAGTATATGTCTTGGCGTGATTTTTCTTGGATTTGTCCTTTATGGGACTCTCTGCTCTTCCTGGACCTGATTGACTATTTCCTTTTCCATATTAGGGAAGTTTTCAATTCTAATATCTTCAAATATTTTCCCATATCCTTTCTTTTTCTCTTCTTCTCTGAGACCACTATAATTCGAATGTTGGTGCATTTAATGTTGTTCCAGAGGTCTCTGAGACTGTCCTCGATTCTTTTCATTCTTTTTTCTCTATTCTGCTCTGCAGTAGTTATTTTCACTGTTTTATGTTCCAGGTCACTTGTCCGTTCTTCAGCCTCAGTTACTCTGCTATTGATTCCTTCTAGAGAATTTTAAATTTCCTTTACTCTGTTGTTCATCATTGTTTGTTTGCTTTTTAGTTCTTCTAGGTCATTGTTAAACATTTCTTGTATTTTCTCCATTCTATTTCAAGATTTTGGATCATCTTTACTATCATTACTCTGAATTTTCTTTTCAGGTAGACTGCCTATTTCCTCTTCATTTGTTTGTTCTGATGGGTTTTTACCTTGCTCCTTCATCTTCTGTGTGTTTCTCTGTCTTCTCGTTTTGCGTAACTTACTGTGTTTGGAGTATCCTTTTTGCAGGCTGCAGGTTTGTATATCCCCTTGTTTTTGGTGTCTGCCACCAGTGGGTAAGGTTGGTTCAGTGGGTTGTGTAGGCTTCCTTGTGGAGGGGACTGGTGTCTGTGTTCTGGTGGATGAGGCTGGATCGTGTCCTTCTGGTAAGCAGGACCACAACCAGTGGTGTGTTTTGGGGTGTCTGTGACCATATTATGATTTTAAGCAACCTCTCTGCTAATGGGTGGTGTTGTGTTCCTGTCTTGCTAGTTGTGTGGCATACGGTGTCCAGACCTGTAGCTTGCTGGTCATTGAGTGAAGCTGGGTCTTAGCACTGAGATGGAGATCTCTGGGATAGCTTTTTCTGTTTGATATTACATCTGGCCTGGAGTTTTCTGGTGGATGAGACCCCCTGAACTCGGCTCTCCCATCTCAGTGGCTCAGGCCTGATACCCGGCCAGAGCACCAGGACTAAAAGGGTGCTTTACTGTTCTGTATGCTTTGTATTTTTTGGTTGTTTTTGTGGTTGAACACTTGAGATTTGAATACTATTGTATGGTAAGTATGGAAATCAGACTTTTTCTCTTCTCCAGGAATTACTTTTATTTTCTGATTTTTGAAACCTATAGTTTTCTGTTTGTTTAATGACTTTTACAAACTTTTTTTTCCCCACTGATATAATTCTTTTCTTTAGTGTAGTTACTGAAGTTTCTGTTCCATAATTTTCTGTTCAACTAGTATTTTCACAGAGCTTTTCTTGAACCCCAAAGTCTACAAACTAAGGTACAAATAGAGAGACAAACACCTATTCCAGTCTATACAGATTGACTCAATGTGACGACATTCATTCAAAGCTTAGCTGGGCTTGCATTGAGTCTAGGGATCAGACTAAAATTAAAGATGAAGGCCTTCTCAAGGCTTTTCTGGTAGTACAGTGGTTAAGAATCTGCCTGCCAATGCAGGGGACAGGGTTTGATCCCTGGTCTGGGAAGATCTCAAATGCCACAGAACACCTAAGCCCATGAACCACAACTACTGAGCCTGTGCACCACAACTACTGAGTCCATGTGCTGCAACTACTGAAGCCAATGCTCCTAGAGCCCATGCTCCACAAGAAAAACTACTGCAATGGGAAGCCCATGCACTGCAACAAAGAGTAGCACCTACTCTCCACAACTGGAGAAAGCTTGCACAGAAATGAATACCCAGTGCAGCCAAAATTAAATTAAATTAAATTAAATTAAAAAAAATTTAAATCTCCCATCTTAAAAAAAAAAAGATGATGGCCTTCTCAAGTTGTTTATTAGCATGCCTATTACCCTGGGCATGCACATTTCCACTTAAATTCCTCAATATGCATGGGTGATTTTGAAAGCCTTAATTTCTCTATGAAATTCTACTCAGTATTTCTTCTGACTCTCAAGGATTCTATTATTCATTTCAACCATAATCTTCTGACCTAGGAATCTGTGAGTTATTAGTTTGGTTTGCTATAGTTTCAAACAATGTGCATCTCTCTCTGGACTGAGTTCTGAGTAAAGTGAAGCTGAGACAAGCATTATAAGCACTTTAGACAGATTTATTTTATGAATAAATTCTCATTGCTCTATGTAACCTCTATAAGCTTCCAACAAATAAAACAGTATGGTATAATCAATATATTTGTGCATCAAAAACACGTATTTTCCTAGACTTTTAAGCAAAAATGTGTAGAGGGGGAAAGGAGAACATTGAGAGAGAAAAGAGAGAAATGGACATATTTTCCCTCTTTTTAATATTTTAAGGAAAAATGAAGGCAGATTTGATTTTCTTTCTATTTATGAAAGAAAAAAAATGCTTTCTCCACTAAAAGAATACATAAACATGGCACTGTAAATAAAATAAGAGTAATGAAATGCACTGTTACTGTTTTCAAGAGAAGGTGCAAGAAATTATGTCAAGTAAAATAAATGTTTTAAAATAAATGTTTTATTCCCCACAGGCCATCCAACAGCTGTCTAATAGTTTCTGTTCAATTATTTGATGATATGTGTCAACAAACAGTCCAAGCTTGATTACTCTTTCTAATTCTCCATTAACAAAATATTCACTCACTAGGTGCATAGGACTGCTTGCTGAGTGTTTTCTGTCTGGGAACTCTTCCCCAACAGGCATAGCAATATGCAAGCAACTATTGTCTCTTCTTATGACATGGCATACATTAAAGTCTGTAAAACATCATGACAGTTTCTGTCCAAAGTGAATGGGATGCTAAAAAGAAAGTGAGACAGGTACACTCTGCCTTGAGTAAACTGCCATCAGCATGATGATTGGATGTTATAATAAAACACTATGTGGAAGTGGAAGGCAGCAAATCCTGTTCATATTATGTAGTAATTGACTATCCCTTCCTTACCTATAATGAAATTTGAAACAGAGACACATTTGTTTCTTTGTTTTTGTTGTTTTCTATGCATTAATTATTAAGATTTAAAAAGTTTACAGAGTGGTATTCTCAATTGCACTCAGAGGTCTTACTCCTTTTATGCAAATTTAATATCTGTCCTCCTCTATATTACTTAAGTACTGTTCAAAACCCATACTGTTTTTTTTTTTTTTTTTTAACATCTTTATTGGGGTATAATTGCTTTACAATGGTGAGTTAGTTTCTGCTTTATAACAAAGTGAGTCAGCTACACATATACATATGTTCCCACATGTCCTCCCTCTTGTGACTCCCTCCCTCCCACTCTCCCTATCCCACCCCTCCAGGCCGTAACAAAGCACCGAGTTAATATCCCTGTGCCATGCGGCTGCTTCCCACTAACTATCTACCTTACTACGTTTGTTAGTGTGTACATGTCCATGCCTCCCTCCCGCCCTGTCACAGCTCACCCTTCCCCCTCCCCATATCCCCAAGTCCGCTCTCCAGTAGGTCGGTGTCTCCATTCCCGTCCTACCCCTAGGTTCTTCATGACATTATTTTGCCTTAAATTCCATATATATGTGTTAGCATACGGTATTTATTTTTTTCTTTCTGACTTACTTCACTCTGTATGACAGACTCTAGGTCTATCCATCTCATTTCAAATAGCTCAATTTCATTTCTTTTTAAGGCTGAGTAATATTCCATTGTATATATGTGCCACATCTTCTTTATCCATTCATTCGATGATGGATGCTTAGGTTGTTTCCATCTCTGGGCTATTGTAAATAGAGCTGCAATGAACATTTTGGTACATGATTCTTTTTGAATTTTGGTTTTCTCAGGGTATATGTCCAGTAGTGGGATTGCTGGGTCATATGGTAATTCTATTTGTAGTTTTTTAAGGAACCTCCATACTGTTCTCCACAGTGGCTGAACCAATTCACATTCCCACAAGCAGTGCAAGAGTGTTCCCTTTTCTCCACACCCTCTCCAGCATTTATTGTTTCTAGATTTTTTGATGATGGCCATTCTGACTGGTGTGAGATGATATTTCATTGTAGTTTTGATTTGCATTTCTCTAATGATTAATGATGTTGAGCATTCTTTCATGTGTTTGTTGACATTCTGTATATCTTCTTTGGAGAAATGTCTATTTAGGTCTTCTGCCCATTTTTGGATTGGGTTGTTTGTTTTTTTGTTATTGAGCTGCATGAGCTGCTTGTAAATTTTGGAGATTAATCCTTTGTCAGTTGCTTCATTTGCAAATATTTTCTCCCATTCTGAGGGTTGTCTTTTGGTCTTGTTTATGGTTTCCTTTGTTGTGCACAAGCTTTGAAGTTTCATTAGGTCCCATTTGTTTATTTTTGTTTTTATTTCCATTACTCTAGGAGGTGGGTCAGAAAGGATCTTGCCGTGATTTATGTCATAGAGTGTTCTGCCTATGTTTTCTTCTAAGAGTTTGAGAGTTTCTGGCCTTACATTTAGGTCTTTAATCCATTTTGAGCTTATTTTTGTGTATGCTGTTAGGGAGTGATCTAATCTCATACTTTTACATGTACCTGTCCCATACTGGGCTTTTAATTCCAAAATAAAATATGGACAAGAAAATGAATCAAGACAGAGTGGATAATATCAAAACAATAAACTGGCTCATGAAACATAGCTTCCCCTACATTGGAAGATTAAGCAGTGGTGAGACTCTCTCAGAGATGCAGTCAATGGTATTTCTCATTAAAGTAGAAGGCTGGACGAGATGGCAGATAAATTCTAATAGTGCCATTAAAAGTAGTTACTTAGATTCATTGATCTTTTCTATTTTGTTAGTGTCTATTTTATTTATGATCTGATCTTTATCATTTATTTACTTCTACTAACACTGGGTTTTGCTTGTTATTTTTCTAGTTCCTTTAGGTATAAGGCTACATTGTTTATTTGAGATTTTTCATGTTTCCTGAGGTAAACTTGTATCACTATACACTTTCCCATAGAACTGCCTTTGTTATGTACCATAGATTTGTATTGTCATGTATTCATTTTCTTTTGTCTCTAGGTATTTGTTGATTTCCTCTTTGATTTCTTCAGTGACACATTGGTGGTTTACTATATCATTTACCCTTAGGTATTTGTGCTTTTTGCATTTTTTCTTTGCAGTTGAGTTAAAGTCTCATTGTGTCATGATCAGAAAATATGTTTGACATGGTTTCAGTTTTCTTAAATTAACTGAGGTTTATTTTGTGGCCTAGCATGTGATCTATCCTTGAGAATGCTCCCTGTGCACTTGAAAAGAATGCATATTCTGCTGCTTTCAAATTCAATGCTCTATAGTATTAGTTAAGTCCATTTGGTCTAATGTGTTATTTAAGGCCTGAGTTTTCCTTATTGATTTTTTGTCAGGGTAATCTGTCCATTGATGTATGTGTGGTTTTAAAGTACCCTAATATTATTGTGTTACTGTCACCTTCTCCCTTTATGTTTGTTAGTATTTGCTTTATGCATTTAGGTGATACTATGCTGGGTATATATATATTTACAATTGTTATATCTTCTTGTATTGATCCCTTGATCATTGTGTAGTGTTCTTCTTTGACTCTTGTAAACATCTTTACTATAAAGTCTATTTTGTCTGATATAAATATTATTACCCCAGTTTTCTGTTTATTTCTATTTACACTACTCTATGTCTTCTGATTGGGGCATTTAGTCCACTTACATTTAAAGTAATTATTGATATATATGCTTTCATAAGATAAAGAAAATTGATAAATCTTTAGCCAGACATAGCAAGAAAAAGGGCCCATACCAATAAAATCAGAAATGAAAAAGTAAAAGTTATAAACAATACCACAAGAAAAATAACAGAGCTCTACAAAAAATATATATACCAATAAAATAGACAGCCTAGAAAAAATAGACAAATTCTTAGAGAGATACGTCTCCCAAGACTGAACCAGGGAAAAATAGAAAATATGATCCAATCAATTACCAGTATTAAAATGAATCAGTAATAAAAATATTTCCAATAAATAAAAGTCTGGGATCAGTTGGCTTCATAGTTGAATTCAATCAATTATTTTAAGAAAAGTTAACACCTATCCTTCTAAAACTATTCCAGAGTGCCGAGTAAAGATTTCTTCCAAACTCATTCTATAAGGTCAGCACCACCCAGGTAACAAAACCATAAAAAGATATCATAAAAAAAGAAAATTACAGGCCAATATCCCTGATGAACATAGATGCAAATATCCTCAACAAAATATTAGCAAACTGAATTCAACAATACATTAAAAGGATCATACACCATGACCAAGTGAGATTTATCCCAGGGATACAAAGATTTTTTCATTATCTGCAAATAAATCAAAGGGATACAATATTTTAGGGAACTGAAGAGTAAAAAATATATGATCATCTCAATAGATGTAGAAAAAAGCTTTGGAAAAAATTAAACATGTTATCTCCAGAAAGTGAGAATTGAGGGAACATACCCCAACATAATGAAGGTCATATATGGCAAACACACAGCTAACATCATACTCAATGGTGAAAAGCTGAAATTATTTCCTCTAAGATCAGAAACAAGACAAGGATGCTCAGTGTACTCTCACCACTTTTATTCAACAAAATATTGGAAGCTCTAGTTACAGTAATCAGACAAGGAAAATAAATGAAAAAGCATCTAAAATTGATAGGAAGAATTAAAACTGTCACCGTTCACAGATGACCTGATGCTATATGTATTAGAAAACCCTAAGGATACCACCAAAAAACTACTAAAACTCATCAATGAATTTGATAGTTTCAAAATACAAAATTAATACACTGAAATCTGTTGCTTTTCTATACACTAACAATGAACTCTCAGAAAGAGAAATTAAAGAAATAATCTCATTTACCATTGCATCAAAAAGAATAAAATACCTAGGAATGAACCACCTAAGGAGGTAAAATTACTGTACTCAGAAAACTATAAGATACTGATGAAAAAAACTGAGGATGAGGGCTTCCCTGGTGGCGCAGTGGTTGAGAGTCCGCCTGCCGATGCAGGGGGCGTGGGTTTGTGTTCCAGTCTGGGAAGATCCCACGTACCGCGGAGCGGCTGGGCCCGTGAGCCATGGCCGCTGAGCCTGCGAGTCCGGAGCCTGTGCTCCGCAGCGGGAGAGGCCACAACAGTGAGAGGCCAGCGTACCGCAAAAAAAAAAAAAAAAAAAAAAAAAAACTGAGGATGATACAAGCAGATGGAAAGATATATTGTGTTCATGCATTGGAAGTATTAATATTGTTAAAATGAACATAATACCCAAAACAATACAGATTCAATGCAATACCTATCAACATAGCAATAGTATTTTTCACAGAACTAAAACAAATATTTTTAAATTATATGGAAACAAAAAAGACTCTGAATAGACAAAACAATCTTGAAAAAGAAGAACAGAGTTGGAGGAATCATGTTCCCTCACTTCAAACTACACTACAAAGCTACAGTAATCAAAACAATAAGATACTGGTAGAAAAACAGCCACATAGATCAATGGAAAAGGTTAGAGAGCCCAGAAATAAACCCATCAACCTATGGTCAATTAATCTATAACAAAAGAAGGAAGAATGTAAAATGGAGAAAACACAGTCTTTTCAATAAGTGGTGTTTGGAAACTAGAGAAAACCACTACATGTAAAAGAATGAAATTAGATCATTCTCCCATACCATATAGAAAATAAACTCAAAATGGTTAAAGACCTAAATTTAAGACCAGAAACCATAATACTTCTAGAGGAAAACAGAGAGAATACTCTTTGGCATAAATCGTAACAATATATATATATATATATTTTAGATCTGTCTCCTAAATCAAAGGAAATAAAAACAAAAGTAAAGAAGTGAGACCTAATAAGCCTTAAAAGCTTTTACACAGCAAAGAAAACTGTGGACAAAATGAAAAGACAATGTACTGGACAGGATAAAATATTTGCAAATGATAAGACTGATAAGGGTTTAATATTTTAAAAATCTTAATAGCTTATACCACTCAACATAAATAAACTCAATTTAAAAAGGAGCAGAATATTTGAGTAGTCATTTTTCCAAAGAGGACACTCAGATGGAAAACAGGCACATGAAAATATGTTAGACATGGTTAATCATTAGATAAATGCAAATTAAAACCACAATGAGATACATCTTACACTTGTCAGAATGACTATCATCAGAAATAACACAAATAAATGTTAGTGAGGATATGGAGAAAAGGGAACCCTTCCCACACTATTGGTGGGAATGTAAATTTGGGCAGCCACTGTGAGAAGCAGCATGGAGGTTTCTCTAGAAACTAAAAACAGAACTATCATATACCTAGCAATTCCACTCCTGGGTATATATCTGAATAAAAAACAGAAGCAGAAACACTAATTCAAAAATATACATGCACCCCAATGTTTGTAGCAGCATTATTTGCAATTGCTAAAATATAGAAACAACCTGAGTGTCAAAGAAGTGGACAAAGTGGATAAAGAGAGGGAATGGGGGAGGGCCAAGATAGGGGTAGTATATTATGAGTTACAAACTATTATGTGTAAAATAAATAAGCTACAAGGATATATTGTACAACACAGAAAATATAGCCAGTATTTTATAATAACTGTAAATGGCATATAACCTTTAAAAATTCTGAATCACTATATTGTACACCTACAGCTTATATAATATTTTACATCACCTATACTTCAATGAAAATATTTTTAATAAATAGGTGTTTGGAGAAGTCATTTGCTTTCCTCCAATTTTTTTCTACACATTTTAGTCAGCTTTCCTGATTGTAACAATCTGTACATATTTTACAAACATTCAGTTATGATTTATGGAGATTTACATTTATTGAGTACTTTTTAGGTTCCTAACACTGTGTCATCAAATGTCATTAATTTTTCTCCTTAAATCTATAAATATAGGAATTTAGGGAGAAGAAATAATTCCATGTGGCCAAGGTTTCTTACCTAGGCTATTTGTTAAAAGGTGTTATTCAAAAGCTGAGGCAGGAAACTCAGGATGATAAAAAGTTTGAGCCACATAGAGTTTGAGATCTTGGTGAACACCAGTAGAAGATATCAAATGTGATTGAGGAACACTTAGAATTATGGACTAAATTCATTTGAGTGAAAGCCAATTGCAGGATATTAACCATATTAGTCTCAGATATCGTGGAACTTGAACATTAGCTCAGCAGATCCATTAATAAGAAAGGGAACAGAGGAAGACTTGTTCAGAACATCAAAGGAGCACAATCTTCAATATTTGTCTCCTAATAGCTTTATTGATATGGAAAGCTTATGTAACTCTTTATTAAGGATATTTAAGCTGTGGCTTGGGCTGGTGGTAAGCAGGGTTGAGGGAGGGTGCATATTCTGTTCTGAAATTGGCAAATAGAGGAGTTATGGAAAGTGAAGCTGCAAGAATTATATTAATCACGGTAATTAGGTTTACAGAAAAGCAATTTTCCAATTATTCTCAAATTCAAGAATTTATTGAGCATTTACTTGTGTTTAAGTGTAAAGTAAATTATACAGGGTATGACTTCATGGACCTCATTTAGTTTAACAAAAAGTTTAAATTAGTTTAGTGATGAAAAGAACAGCTTACTCCTCATCAAATGCTTTTTGGCAAACCTGCTTATTTAAATTTTTTTTTATTTGACCTAATAATACACAAATTCCTTCATGGTAAATGTCATTTTAATCATGCTTTTTAGTCATTTGAAACTTAGTAAAAATAAATGTATCATATTTTTTCCTGGAGTGGGAAAAGGAAGTCTTCATGAAGGCAGGAGTGCTTCTGGAGAAAAAGTACTTTTTCTGAAGAAAAAGTACTACTGACAGAATAAATATCAGAAATACTATCTTGTACATGGTTAGAGTGGTACCAAAACATATTGCTCCAACCATTTCTCTGCCAGTGTCTTTGATATTTCATATGTCTTAGGCATGAAAATCTGTAATTAAAAATTTTTATTCACAGCCTTGTCTTTTCAATATTTTCTATTTTTTTTACCTCCATTCTCAAATTAAACTACTTTACGATTATATTGCTGAAGGTAGATGATCATGATATTGGTCCTGATTGTAATATCTTGCTTTACTGATTCACAGAGTCTGTTTCCTTTATTATCTATTTATGCTAGATCCCTGCCAGTTACGCTGCTGTGTGCTAGAATGCTCTGAAATGTGTGGCCAATGAATCTGTGCAACACAGTCCTCCAATCTAATTTAACTTTGCCCTAGACTTTCATAACAATCGGAGGCTTTCTTATGGGCATTTTGAATTCTATTGAGCAGAATTTACTTCCTTTGATCCACTGACTTAAGTTCTCTGATGCCTTTCCAACCTTTCTTGGAGGGTTTTCCTTATCCCAAGTTCTCAGATTTTGGCATTGCAACCCTACTTGTTGTTTTCATTTAAGGAAAAAGAAAAAAAGTTAACATGCTCTAGGACTTACACTCTATTATTCTTCCCTTTATCAGTTTTGTGTATACATACATTTGTGTGGCAATCTCAGTAATCGTTCATGAAAAATCTTAGATGGCATCATTATTTTACTAAATTTCAAACAAATCCTTAATAAGAATACATGTAGCATCTTCTAATTTGTAAAATTGGAAACAAGAATTTTTCAGATTTTACTGTATAATTAGTACCTCTGAGAACAGAGAGAAACAAAACCTTAAAATTTTCATGATCCTAAAGAGTATCAAATATTATGCTCTGATAGTGCAAGATGAGTCCTCTAATAACATCACAGGCAGATGTTTGTGTTTATTTAAATGTAATTTAGAGTGAAACATGGTGAAGTCCAAACTTAATTTCTCTCAATTCATAGCAGAGTATAATATAGACTTGCCAATATATTTTAAAGAACTTATTTTTCCTGAAATCTGGCAAACTTATTCCTCTTTTTCTATCATATTTTAAAATAAAAATAACATTAAGTTTGACCACAAGAGGCAATGTATTTAACTGTCCATTTAATGCAAGAATCTCACATCTAAATACTCTTACAAATGGAATTCAGTGTTGTTTAAAGTGGTTCATCAAAATTATATGTCAACTCTAATGGCTAAGATGTTGCTTTGTTTTTGTTTTCTTTCAGGCTAAAAAATTCCAATTTCAATTAGTCCCTATAGGGCACCATTTCTACATCTTTGCCATCTTGATAGCTCTTTTAATAATCCTGATTTGTAAACACACTTTTTAAACTTTACTATACTCTGACAATACAGGTGAAACAAACAAAAAAAGTCACTTAATTTGGTAAAATAAAAGCTAAATTTTTTTTTAAATAAATTTTATCTTTTTAGTGTTTTCCTTTATAAAAAGTAAACATTTGAATAATTGTAGATTTGCAGAAAACATGTGAAATGTAC
The DNA here is from genome assembly GCF_008692025.1 of Phocoena sinus. Lineage (NCBI taxonomy): Eukaryota > Metazoa > Chordata > Mammalia > Artiodactyla > Phocoenidae > Phocoena > Phocoena sinus. The sequence continues at coordinate 27,519,742 of NC_045770.1, forward strand.
AAAGAATCCCTCTTACCCCACATTTAATTTCCCCTATTATTAATACCTTGCATTTTTATGGTACATTTATCACAATTAATTAATATTGATTAATTAACTAATATTGATACAGTATTATTAACTATAGTCCATATTTCATTCAGATTTCAGGGAGGCAGAATAATGGCCCCCAAATTGGTATACATGCTAATTCCTTGAACCTGTGTACACATTAGATTATTAGATTATATCAATTCAGATTGCAGAAGGAATTAAAATTGCTAATCAGCTGACCTTAAAATACAGAAATTCTTCTGGATTCTCTGGGTGAACTCAATGTAATTACAAGTTCCCTTAACTGTGGAAGAGGGAAGCAGAAGAAGATGTTAGAGTGATGCAAAGTGAGAACTCAAGTCACTGTTTCTGGCTTTGAAAACAGGAAGAGGACCACAAACCATGAGAAGTTGGCAATCTCTAAATCCTAGGAGAGACAAGGAAATGAGTTCTCCCTTAGAGCCTGCAGGAAAAAAATCTAGCCTTGCCAGCACCTTGATTTTCATTCAATGAACCTCATTTTGAACTTCTGAACTACAGAACTGTAAGAAAATAAATGCATGCTTTTAAGCCACTTCTTCCACTGTAATTTATTACAGCACCCATAGAAAACGGAAATGCTTAGCTTTTTAAAAAAAACAATTTATTGGAGTATAGTTCATTTACAATGTTGTGTTAGTTTCAGGTGTACATCAAAGTGAAAGTTTTTTATATACATATATATATATATATATATATATATATATATATATATATCCCTATTTTTAAGCTATTTTTCCATATAGGTCATTATAGAGTATTGAGCAGAGTTTCCTGTGCTATACAGTAGGTCCTTATTAGTTATCTATTTTATATACAGTAGTGTGTATATGTTAATCCTGATCTCCCAATTTATCCCTTCCCTGCTGGTAACCATAAGTTTGTCTTCTACATCTCTGACTCTATTTCTGTTTTGTAAATAAGTCCATTTGTACCATTTTTTAGATACCTCATAGAGGGCGAAGTCATATGATATTTGTCTTTGTCTGTCTGACTTACTTTAGTTCTTTTTTATGTCTGAGTAATATTCCATCATATGTATGTACCACATCTTCTTTATCCACTCCTCTGTCAGTGGAAATTTAGGTTGCTTCCATGTCTTGGCTATTGAAAATAATGCTGCAGTGGAATTTGGGGTGCATTTATCATTTCAAATTATGGTTATCTACAGATATATGCCCAGGAGTGGGATTGCTGGATCATATGGTTGTTCTATATTTAGTTTTTAAACGAACCACCATATTGTTCTCCATAATAGTTGCACCAATTTACATTCCCACCACCATTGTAGTGGGCGTTCCCTTTTCTTCACACCCTCTCCAGCATTTATTATTTTTCTTAGAAGAAAGGCTTGCTTTGTGGCCCAACATGTAATTAATCCTGTAGAATGTTCCATGTGCACTTGAAAAGAATTTGTACTCTGCTGCTTTTGGATGGAATGTTCTATAAATATCAATGAAGTACACCTGATCTAATGTGTCATTTAAGGCCTGTGTTTCCTTTTTGATTTTCTGTCTGGATAAGCTGTCAATTGATGAAAGTGGATTGTTAAAGTCCCCCACTATTATTGTGTTACTTTCGATTTCTGCCTTTATAGCAATTAGTATTTGCCTTATATATTGAGGTGCTCTCCTATGTTGGGTGCATATATACTTACAATTGTTATATCTTCTTCTTGGATTGATCCCTTGATCATTATGTAGTGTCCTTCATAGTCTATTGTAACAGTCTTTATTTTAAAGTCTATTTCTTCTGATTTGAGTATTGCTACTCCAGCTTTCTTTTGGTTTTGATTTGCATGGAATATCTTTTACCATCCCCTCACTTTCATTCTGTATATATCCCTAGTTCTGAAGTGGGTCTCTTGCAGACAGCATGTATACAGGTATTGCTTTTGTTGCCTTTCAGACTGAGTCTTTTGGTTGGAGCATTATCAATTTGCATTTAAGGTAATTATTGATATGTATGTTCTTATTGCCATTCTGTCAATTGTTTTGTTTTTGTAGATCTTTTTTCTTCTTTTCCTCTTTTGTCCTCTTGTGTTTTAATGACTATCATTAGTGTTGCGTTTGGATTGCTTTTTCTTTTATGTGTGTGTATCTATTGTTGATTTTTGGTTTACCGTTCCCATGAGGTTTTGATATAGCAGTGTATATATATATAAGTTTTCAGTTGCTGGTCTCTTAATTTTAAATGCATTTCTCATTTCTTGTATTTGTACTCTCATTTTCTCATGGTTGCTGGTTTTGATATTATGTTTGTGTGTGGATAACTTTCTACTTTTATCATATATTTGACTTTACTGGTGAGCTTTCTCATTTGTGATTTTCTTCTTTCTAGTTGTGGTCACTTTTATCTCCTCCTAAAGAAGTTCATTTAGCATTTGTTTTAAGGCTGGTTTTATGGTGCTGAATTCTCTTAGCTTCTGTTTGTCTGTAAAGTTTTGTTTTCTCCATCAAACCTGATCAAGTGCCTTGCTGGGTAGACTATTCTTATTTGTAGGTTTTTCCCTTTTATCACTTTAAATATATCATGCCATTCACTTCTGGTCTGCAGAGTTTCTGCTAAAAAATCAGCTGGTAACCTTACGGGTATTCTCTTATATATTATTTGTTGCTTTTCCCTTGTTGCTTTTAATATTTTTTCTTTGTATTTAATTTTTATTAGTTTAATTATTATGTGTCTTGGAGTGTTCTTCCTTGGCTTTATCCTGTCTGGGACTCTCTGTGCTTCTTGGACTTGGGTGTATGTTCCCTTTCCTATATTAGGGTAGCTTTCAGCTATAATCTCTTATAATATTTTCTTAGGTCATTTCCCTTTCTCTACTTTTTCTGGAAACCCTATAATGCAAATGTTGGTGCATTTAATGTTGTCCCAGTGGTCTCTGAGACTGCTCTTACTTCCTTCCATTCTCTGTTCTTTATTCTCTTCTGCAGCAGTGATTTCCACCACCCTGTTTTCCAGCTCACTTCTTTGTTCTTCTGCTGTTGTTTTCTTCTAGTGTATTTTTCAATTTAGTTATTGTGTTGTTCATCTCTGTTTTTTGTTCTTTAAATTGTCTATCTCTTTGTTAAACATTTCTTGTATCTTCTCAGTCTGTTCCTGCATTCTTTTTCTCCAAGGTTTTGGATCATCTTCATTATCAATATTCTGAATTATTTTTCCAGGAGATTGTCCAGCTACTCTTCATTTAGTTGTTCTTGTGGATTTTTTCTTTTCCTTTGTCTGCAACACATTTCTCTGTTGGCTCATTTTGTCTAACTTTCTGTGTCTGTGGTATCCTTTCTGCAAGCTGCAGGATCATAGTACCTCTTGCTTCTGGTGTCTGCCCCTAGGTGGGTGAGGTTTGTCCAAGGGTTTGTGTAGGCTTCCTGGTGGGAGGGACTGGTGCCTGCGCTATGGTGGGTGGAGCTGGGTTTTCTTCCTCTAGTGGGCAGGGCTGTGTCAGATGGTGTGTTTTGAGGTGGATGTGAGCTCATTAGTACTTTAGGTAGCCTGTCTGCTATTGGGTCAGGCTGTGTTCCTATCTTGTTGGTTGTTTGGTCTGCGGGATTCCAGCACTGGAACCTGCAGGCTGTTGGGTGGAGCCAGGTCTTGGTGCCAAAATGTGAACCTCTGGGAGAGCTCACTCCAATCAATATTCTCTGGGGTCTCTTCTAGCAATCCTTTTGCACCAACAGTGAGCTACAACTGACCCTTGCCTTCCCAGGAGACCCTCCAAGACCCCTATGTAGGTCTAGCCCAGGTTCTTATGGAGATACTGCTTTGTGCTGTATCCCAGGGTATGTGAGACCTTGTGTGCACCCTCCAAGAGTGGAGTCTCTGTTTCCCCCAACACTGTGGAGCCCCTTCACTCAAGACCCTACATGGCTAGATGTTTTGGGGGTTCTTCCTCTCAATGCCGGGCCTTATTCCCAATACTTATCTTGCATGGCTTATCCCATCTTGGTGTTGGGTTTTTAGAAGACATAAGCTAACTCGTTTTTCATCCAATCTGACAACCTCCCCCCATCATCCCCAAACAGTCTGCAGTCAATGTCTAACTAATAGGGGGATTCTAACTGATGGCAGCCTCCATGATTTTAAAACTGTTCAAATTATGCTCTGGATTCCAGCTGAGACCACTTCCTTGCTTATCACCTTCCCCTGTTCTATCATACTTTAAAAATTCCCTTTTGGTCCTTCCCTGGTGGTGCAGTTGTTGAGAGTCCGCCTGCTGATGCAGGGGACAGGGGTTCATACCCTAGTCTGGGAAGATCCCACATGCCACGGGGCAGCTGGGCCCATGAGCCATGGTTGTTAAGCCTGAGCATCTGGAGCCTGTGCTCCGCAACAGGAGAGGCCACAACAGTGAGGAAAAAAAAAATTCCCTTTCATTTGAGATCACTTCTCCCATAAATCACATGTCCCTGAAAACCTGGCTCAGATTCTACATCTAAAGAATAATATGTAAGGTGAGCCCCAGTCATGTTTGAGTGAATAAGGGAACATTATCTTTGCTCTCAAGGATTTCAGAGCCCACTGTAGAAGAAAAAGTAAAACGATAGTTTTAAGATGCAAGTGCTAAGATACTGACAGACATGGGTACACTTGTTTGGTTTCTAGTGTACTTATTGGTGGAAGTCTTGCAGAAAGTCCAGTAGGCCCTTCCCTAATACTGGTGTATTTCTTAATTGGGTAAGGAGACTTGCAGACAAGAATTTGAGAATGATGTGTTTACTCATCATTTATTATTCTAAGTCATTTAATAAATTTATCCACTGAAGATTATTTGTAAGGAAATTATTTTATTTGGCCACAGTCCTAGTTAAGAAACTTTCTATGACATGGCATGTCCCCAAATACAAATAAATCCAAATAAGTATTCAGTGCAGACCACTGGGTCACAAAGACTTCCAAGATCCCTAATCCCACCCCTCTTACTCAAAACAATTACCTTTATAGTGGATCTTTAGCTTACTAATCATATTTCAGAAGTATTTCTTAGTGGTCAGTAATTCTACATTTTGAGGATTTACTCTAAATCCGTATCTAATGCTATTAGTCAATGAAAATAATCATTTGAGTTTAATACCTTCAAGTCTATTTCTGTCATGTAAGCAGAAAAATCAATTTGAAACATACAAACAACTAAACATTTGGTCATAAATTAATTCTTATAATAGTAAATAAGCTTTATATTTATCCTAACATTCACAGTTTAGAATCTGATCCCAGTTAATAATTGATGATGACATACTGCACAAAATAGTCAAAGTATTTTTTCTGGAATACAAAAACTGCTGATTAAATAATTTGAGTTAATGATATATATAGATATTTAAATGTTAAATGTTTCAATACAACAAATGTTAATTGAGCACCTAATCTAGGTGGAATTATGCCATGCATTACGGGGAGAACAAAGTTAAACAAGACATAGTTCCTGTAATTTCAGGGCATGAAAAGTATTGAGGAGACAGATAGATGTATGAGAAATTCTAAGGCACATTGTAAGGACTGCCATAATAGAGATAAAAAAATAGTGTTATCAATAACAGGGAATGCAGAAAATGGTTAATTGCTGTGTGAAAGAGCAAAACATCCTAACTAGTTCCCCAAAAGAGTATACAATGTCCCTCTTTTATCTTCAGGTGAAGTTAATTCTTCTGATTCATATCCCCCTTTGATAGCCTGTTATTGAAATCCCGAATAATACATTAATACATCTTATATCAGATGAAAAGAAGAAACTGGGAGAATAAACAAAAATATTTTATATATACAAATATAATCATATCAAAATAAAGAATAAATAATCATAACTATTATAGTGCTTATTTCTGAAACTTGCACACATGGTCATAGGTATTTTTATAACTACCTTTTCCAACTACTCATTCCATAGTTCCTTTGCCTTCAACAAGAACCTGGGTTGGTTGTGGTTCTTTGCCTGGTGATGTGACCTAAACCTTTATTCCTGAAATTTCTGGGTCATTAGCTCTCCTGCCTGAATTGTTTAGATTTATTTAGCTTACTTATATTTATTTTCTATTGATTTTCATCATAAGATATGGAATGCACAAGGCACAAATTACAGGATCTCCTACATTCCAACATACTCCTCCTTATCCCATTGTGTAGTATCAACTCAATTTTAATTTGATAGGATCAGTTATTACAGACCCCTGCCTAGCCTGCTTATTCACTGTCATGATGATCCAAAAATGGGTGACAATCCTAAATTCCCATTTGGTGGCATTTTATTGCTTATTGGAAACATTTCTCTATTTGCAACTAAGCCCTTTAGAGCATCAAAGCCTAAAGTCTTGGAAAAAAGAAGAAAAATTTTTGCTTGTGGATCACTAGGGGTAATATGAAGAAGTGCCACTCAATTTTCCATCCCTTGATTCCCATACTCACCTATCTCTCACTATATCTCAGTCTTCAAAAGGCTATTCCACCATTCTGTGAAACCAGTGATTTAAGACAATGGGAGACACAGTAAGATCAGTGGAGTCATTAAGCATGGACCTATTTCTGCACTTCATTTTCTGTGAAATGAATTTCTTGGTCAGCAGCTGTGCTGTGTGGAACACCATGCCAGTAGATAAGTAACAGTTCTGATCCCAGCTTCCAATGTGTGGAGGGGAGAGGGTTGTTTTCACACTAACATTTCTCAAACACTGGGTGTCTTAACAATTCAACTCATTTCTGACACTATCTACCTGGAAATAGCATCAGATCCCACAGGTTAAGACTGTCCACCTCTCGCACTTCAGACACAAAAAGCCCAGGTTATCACCTTTGCTCCTGACTCAACTGTCTATATGTCAGAATTTTCAGTGACTCCTTCCTTGGGTTTGACTGATTTGCTAGAACAGCTCATGGAACTCAGAGAAACAGTTTATTTACTAGATTACCAGTTTATTATAAAATAATACAACTCAGGAACAGCCAGATGGAAGAGATGCATAGGGAAGTTTTCCCCCTCTGAGTACACCAGTCTCCCAGCACTTCCACATGCTTATTATTCTGGAAGCTCTCTGAACCCAGCCCTTTTGGATTTTTATGGAGATTTCCTTACATAGGCACAGCTGATTAAATTATTGGTCATTACTGATAGACCCAACCTCCAGCTCCTCTCCCTTCCCAGAGGTCAAGAGGGTAGAACTTAAAGTTCCATCCCTCTAATCACATAGTTGGCTCCTTTGGCAAGCCGACCTATCTGTAGGTTCAGTCCAGTCGCCTCATTAACATAACAAAAGACAGTTTTGTAACTCTCATCACTTAGAAAATTCCAAGGGTTTTAGGAATTCTGTGCCAAAAACAAGGAGAAAAACCAAATATATTTTTCTTATCATAAATTGTAATATCATAATAAGGCATCCCATAATTTCCAAGATGACAGTTTTAGCAGAAACATTGCAGTCTAGGAAAGCAAATTATATTCAGAGTAAATATCTCTTTCTGTAAGACCAAAGCACTCCATTTCTATGATGGAAGCAGTGTACCTGTTAGGTAACTGGTTGATACCCTGAGGAATGGTGTCATTTTGGAAGTTCAGTGTTAATCTTAAAATCCTCTACTGCTAAGGTCACTTTTGGTAAGCATTCTCATGGGACACAAATATCTTCATATTCTATGCCCATTTAGAGAGAACTATATACATATTTCTTTACCAGACCTTCTTCTCACCAATTTTCCAATCGTATTTTGTTCTTCCAAGTCCTTGACCATCCTGACAAAATATTAATCGCATTTCAAAAATTGATACAGACATGTACCTCCAGTCATCTGTCTTTCCAGGCAGAAGGATCAACCAGGTACACAGCTTGAAGTTCTGCCTACTGGCAAGATTTCTCCTTATCACTGTCCTTCAGTGTTATCCCAGATAACACCATGGCACTGTAGCTGTCCAGTTTTCAATGGTGTGTGTATATCATGCAGAATCATCTGTAAACCAGTCCTGTGTTTGTTCTTCATTCAACATATTCTAAGGAACTCCCCATGGGCCTAGAGTTACAAGTATGGAGAGAAGGCAAAATACCAGGAGTAGTGGTCATGGGCATCTAAGTCATTCCCTTGTGCAACTTACTTGTGTCTTCATGACCTGCTTGAGCCTGGTCCTGTTTATATCATTTCCATTTGATGCTGAAAAGTACTGTCCATTTTTAATTCTGTGGCTGAGTGGGCCAGACAACACTCAGTTCATGATCACCAGTTCAAGTTGCATGATAACTGTCAAAGGATATAATCAAAGGAGCAATGTCCTTACAAAAGAAAGAAAGTATGGGATCCAGACCGTAAGTGGAAAGTTTGGACCTAAATCAGGGCAGAGATACATTTTTCCTTAGTAATTAAAGAGAATGTTTTGTACGTTCATATTATGAAGATTTGTCTCTAGAAAAGGAAGTTTTACTTTGTTGACTTCTATTTTTTTCAATAAGATTTAAGGCATGGCAAAACTTTTCAAAAGTCATCTTCCAAAAGTCAACTTTGATAACAGCTTTACCAATAAACCATCCCTGTCTGCCTGGTCTGTATATCATTATGATATACTGTCTCTCTCCCTGTGATGTGTATGGTATCACTTAGGGACAGAAAATGGTTTTTGTTGTTTCTAGTATTTTTCATAATGCCTCATAATTGTCCACATTTGCTGAATGAACAAATAAATAGAAGATGTAGACCAAGCATTATACAGAGGATTAAGCACTATGCCAAGCTTAGTTCACATTGATAGGCTGCAAAATTTTTCTCAGGATAATTGAAATTAGCTCATACAATTAGAGAAATATTTTTTTGAGTTATAAGAAATCATAAAGAGTTGCTGAAAGAGCAGACATTACCAAAAATTGGCCTGATTTACATTATCATACTTTACAAAAAGAATATACGTCATGACAAACAAAGTAAAACAAATCAGAATTTATTTCAGTTTCAATAGGGTGAAAATGCCATGATGTGGATATTGAAAGCTAATTAGCTTTAAATGAAAAGACTATATAATTTATGTCTTATATATTCTAAATTAATCTTTTGTTATTTCAATCCAGAAATTTGTTTCTATAAACTCTTACTAAAATCCTTAGAATTGAGATTCTATTTCCATGTATGTTATATTCATTAAATGTATAAACATCTGGTCAAAATATTTTGTATACTCGAGGAGAGCATACTGGCAATGTTAAAATGCAAACCTTATTTAACGTTATAAATGATTCCTTATAACAGGAGTAGTAATGGGATATCAATCCATATATTGGTCTATTTTTATTTCTGTTGTGGGAATTAACTCATGTAAATTTTTTAATATACATATTAACTGCAAAGTATTCCTCACTAAATTTTACATGAATATAGTTTTGTCCAATGAGGTAAACTACTTTAATTTTTTTACACATAGAATAAAATATTATTTACTCAAGCTCCTATTTAGTCTAATATATATAGCTTATGAAAATTATTTTTACATGCACATTTATATTCATTAATGCAGTATTGTTTCTACATTTATATTAACAAGCACACCTATAAAATAAACTATTTAGTTTTGAAAATTACTTAGGTGTAGGTAATTCTGTATACTCAAAGGTTAATGTTTCAGTTTAGGGAAATATTATTAACTTGTTTAATTAATCTAGGTTTTAAACATTTCTCTGAGAATTTAAAGGTGGTCAGATGCAGTGAATTCTTTTATGTCATACTGAATACACTACATGTTTTAGAAAACAATGTCTTTAGTCTTTTACAAAGTTCACATTCATTTGTACATTACTAGAGCTGAAAAAATAACTCATTTTATGTTAGGACACTCAGGACACAACTGTCCCTGATCACAGCAAACACTTTTTCTAATTTAGCTAGTATGTTATCATCTACACAAGTAAAGGGAAGGACAAATGTCAGGCATCTATTTCCTCCAATCGTCTCGCTGAAGGTAAAATAAATCTTTAACAGTCACTTTCTTCTCTTCCTTCTGTGTGAGTAGATACTGCTCTAGTCCTAGACTTTGAGTCATTTTAGCCCTTGTCAACTGGAAAAAACAAAGAACAATGGTAAGAGTTGTGAGGTGAGTTTTATTCGGTGTCTTACTGAGGACTATTGACCTGGAGACATCTTTTCAGATATTTCTGAGGAAATTCTCTGAAGACGTAAGGGGAGAAGCCAGTATATATATGATTTTGGCTAGGGGATACATGTAGCAAAGCATACATCTTGGCAAAATGTTACTGATAGTAATGTGGATCAGATATCCAGTTAATGATTTTAGTGCTTTTCTATATATGGGAAGAGGCAAGAATGTGAGTTTATTAACACTTTTTCTGAGATATATAACTATCTAAGGCTATATTTTGCCTGTTTTCCCAAAGCACAGAGTACTTTTTGTCCTGAATTCCTTTGATAGTGTACTGCAGTGGCTAATGACTTAATCCTTATAGAACCAGATGGTAAGTGACATTCCTTGTTTACACCCTGGGTAAAGAAAGTTCATTTAAGAAATAATCCACTGATCATATTGCCATGACTGATTGTTTTTCTGACTACACGTGGTAGATAGTAAAGTCTGTAGCTATTGAGCTTCCATGTGAAATTTAACAACCTACAAATTGGAGTGAATACTTAAAGAACTTTATCTATTAAGGTTTGTGGCAGGCAGAATTATAAAATAGCCTCTGAGAGGTGTGAACACCCTTTATAATCCTCATCCATTAAGTGTAGGTGGGGCTGATTTAACCAAACTGACTCATTTTTTAAAAGTTCTAGAGATTAGAGAAAGAAGGAGATTCAAAGTATAAGAAAAAAAAATGATGGGAGGGGCTGTGTGGCAAGGACCTGAGAACGACATCTAACTGAGAGCAGATCCTGACTAACAGACAGAAAGAATACAGGGACCTCAGTCATATAATTGTAAGAAAACAATAAATTTTCCAACAACTTAAGGGAGCTTGGAAGTGGATATTTCCCTAGTTGGGTTTCCAGATAAGGACACACTCAGTCAACATCATGATTTAAGCCTTTTGAGACCCTGAGCAGAAGACCCAGCTAAATTATGCAAGATTTCCATGGAAACTGTTTTGTTTCAGCTAACTTTTTGTAACTTGTTACACAACAATATAAAACAAATACAAGAGTACATGAGTGATTCTTTTAATTTAACATATAATTTGAGGATATCTGGAATGTATCAGGCACTGTCATAGATTCTGCTGTCTACAAAGGTTAAGACTTCTAATTTTGCCATTTTCTAATGATTTGATAGAAAATAAATGAAAAGAATTATGAGACATCCCAGGAGGGGGTAAGAGAGACTTGGGAAGCAGGGTATTTTCAAAGACTATTTCCTGGGACTAGGTGCCAGAGGAATGTTGTGGTGAGAGGAGGTACACTTCAACAAGAAGCCACATTGAAAAGTTTGCTCTTGAGCTCATTGTTCAGGAACCAACTTTGAACTGGGCTTGACTAATATCTTTTCCTTTGTGTGACAATCTGGAATTCACTGGATATATATGCACTGTTTAATCCTATAAGGCAGTACTTTGCAAAGTGTGGCCCATTATTTGCCCACCAAGCACTTTCTTTTGTACTGGTGAGGAAGCAGAGTAATTAGTTTAGTGGAAACTGTGCAGAGGGTCAGAGGTCGTTTCCAGAAATTGCAAAGACCAGGAAAGTTGTTAATATTAACAACAACAGGGTGAGTCTTGAAAGATATTGTTAAAGTATTTGTTGTCTAATTTAATGTGGAAAAAAATCACCTAAGATTGTGATAGTGAGGAAACTTCCCTGTGTTCCACACCAGACCTACTGAATCAAAATCTCTGGAAGCAGGGACGAGCAAAGATACATTGTTATCAAGTTCTTTAACAATTATTCTTTGCCATGCTATATTAGAGAAACAATGCCACAGAATTATTTTGTTCTTGCTAATGTGGATAACTTTCTTGGTCTTTGTTATTCCTTGGGATATCTCATGATATCCACTTAGCTGATTGACCTGCTTCCTTCCTCAGGAGATTGAACTCTTATTCTGACTCAGTAGGACTGACTTAGATCTGTTAAACTTTTTTTTATCAGATGCCATTCAGTCATATCAAAATTTCTTTGATCCCCTGAGAAATGACCATTGCACACATTGCCTAATTGGACTGGAGAACATTTATTAACTCTTAACTGTATACTACAACACAATGACAATATATCTCAGAAAGAGAAAGATTATTATATTAACAAAAGGGCTTAACTCTAAGAGAAAGAAAGACACTGTCCTCATCTAAAGACATCATGCATAAAAGAAAAATAAAACAAGCTGATAGCAAAAGGCAGAATATGGATTATCATCCTTTATTTCTGTTTTTCTTCATGGAGAGCATCACTTCATATAACCCTCAATCTTACTTCAGGAACTATCTCCCATTGTTCCTATCAACAAAGTGGCTTTGTTCAGTGTTTCCTCATGATTGCACCTAGGTTATGCACTTTTGTCTAGAATACCAGAGAATTGATGCTGCATTCTTTCATTGCATCCTTCCATTGTGGCACATGATATTGATTGCCCCATTATTTGTAGACTTATTTTGATCATTTAGTGAAGATAAAATCTCTGGATACCTTCATTGTAAAGTTACATGTCTCCCCTTTGTAAATGATAAATAATTTATGAGGAAATATTTTGAGACTACATAAAATTCTGTTCCTCATGCCACTTTCTCCCACCATTTCAGCATCCATTGATGATTTTAACTGGTCTGAATTTTTATTATGATGATTGCCAAATAGTGATTATCTGATTCCACCATTCTTTCTACATTTATTAGTTGGCATTTTATTGTAAGAAATAGTCTCTTCTGGTTATTTACTTAATTATGCATTTTCTTATTTATGGATTCTTAATTCATTCAGTAAGTTATAATCCATTATTTTTATTACATGTCTTCTGTTCAAATTGTTTCACATTTGGCTGTTAGGAATTCCTTTAATCTAACTCCTGTGTCTTTTTGTTATGTTCTCATCATTTCTGAGTGTTTTCCTACTTTCGGCCAAACAAGATGTTCTAGGTTCATCCTGTACTTTCCCTACCCCAAGCCTGCATCAGCCATTTTTCAAGAATCTCTGGGTTATTTTACTACAGAATGTAATCAGTGAGCAAGATCTATGCTGTAAGTGTGCTCATTGCTACTGCTATGTTGCTTTTCAGAGACCTTCACAATGTACGGGACTATAACACAAACACATTTGCATCTATAAACATCCTTTTCTCTATCAAATTTATATTTCTCTCTCTAATACATTGAAATCCATGAGATTATACAAATAACACAAATTCTAATGCAATACTACAGGGTTCATTCTAGATTTGCCTCTTTCGGTATTTATAACACTTTTTTCCAAAGGTAAGAAACCTGGATTCCATTGTACTCAACATAGTTTCTTATTTGCTTAACTTCCCTGCATGCAGGCAGAAGGCCACCAATAGGCTTTGAGGGGGCCCAAAAATAATTTTTGTGAGCCATATGTCTAGATTAATAATATAATTTAAATTACTTAAAAAACTCAGGGATACATGTAAAGTATAGAGACATATCGATGAAGATTTAGAAAAATGCGTGAAGGTACATCTGTGTTAGTTTATTGTCAAATCAGAGCATCAGATATTCTTCACATTGTCTTGACACTACCTCTTCCTGTTAAGATCTAAAACCAAGCTTTTCCTGTTCTTTATTGTCAAATGCACCAATCTTGGTTAATTTTTTTATCTCCCAGGAAAAAAGAACAATGTTGTTATTACTTAAAACAGGATTTTCTGAACCTGTTGTTATTGAAACAACATAGATGTTCTTGTTTCTGCAATGCCCTATTACTTTTTATTTATTGCTGATTGTGTAATTTCTCATGACACTGAATCATCCATCCTGCAGCTCATGAATATTGGTTTCCAATGACTCTCAAAGTTTATTACCATATTTTATTGATAGTAACCATAAGTGTAAGTCTTTACTCAGAGTGGGCAGGAAAAATATGAATGATATTCATTTATTATTCATGTGAAATTTTCCTTAAAGAATTTTCCAGTAAAAATATAGTAGAACAGTATACCCTAAAATCCTGTTTTCTGTTGAACTCTATAGCCTGTAATCACTGAAATCTTAGAATGAAATCTCTTTCAATATTACCACATTCTCTGCCTTCCTGCCTTCCATACCATTGCCAGCAAAAGGGAGGATAGGTGAGGGGTAATGGAGAGAGCAAGAATGGTCCCTTTTGGACAAGAAATATCTATCTCTCATCCAGTATGTCTTAAGACAAATAGGGGAAAGCATTACATCACATCATTTAGCAGTAATAGTGCACAAAATTTGTTGATGGTCATGAATGCCTTTGCAGGAGATAGGCTGAGACTCTCCTGGAGGAATTCTTGACATGATCTGTGAAGTTATACCAGTGACGGTGGACTCTCTACAGACCTCAGATGTTGATTAGAGGGAGCACAGTGATCAGAAGGCAGAAGAACAAGAGGCAATGTACTGCGCACCTGTTTGGTTCAAGTGAGTGAAGTCTGTTGCCCAGAGTGCGGAAATCTCAATAATAAGGGTAGAACTCAGCATGTCAGTATCTTTCTCATGCATAAATTTCTCTCAATCCTGTTAAAAATATATGGCCTCATGGGATGAATTTTCTCACTAACTGGTTTCCTGAAACTATGGAGGGACCCAAGGAAGATCCCATAGGCACGAGTCCTTGTGGTCTTTGAGGTATCTGCTTTATCCCACATGGGACTGGGGAGAAATAGGTTAGAGAATGTCCCCAAAGGGAGAAACAGGGACAGTCGTACATGATTTCTGGTCTAGACTTGTAGTACCCTTTCTGGATAATGCTGCAAAGAAAGACACTCCAAGGAGTTAGGCCTCTGAAATGCAGGACTTAGGCAGGGATCCTGCATACCCAGGTCTAGGGCATTCTGTGTAGCTAAACTCCTAATCGCTCCAGTTCACTGACTGCTCAGATGTCCTCCTGCCTCAGGCCTGGCCACCTTCAGACTGTCTTTCCTGCTAAGACACCTTCCCTGTGAGCTTCCCACTGCCCCTGAGCTGCCATACTATCTCCATAGCTTTTAATTATTTTGAAATTTTTAATATTTAGGTTATATTCAAAATTTCTATTATAAATACTGGTGTATGAAACTGAATATCATCTTACACAGATGTTGCAGTCATCACTGATTATTTCCTTGAGGTATATTCGTGGAAATGAATTTGCAAGGTCAAAATATAAACTGTAAATATTAAGAATATATTAAAAAGGGCTTGCATGATAACTATGAGGTTTAACTCAAAAAATACTTCAACTACATTTTATGTTTAATCTATATATCTTTAACTTTATTTTCTGCTATTTGATATATCCTCCTTTTTTTTTTTAGTTAATTATTTTTATTTGGCTTACTCTTTTTTTACTGAATTTGTATTCCTGCTTGATTTTTCAGAAATGTTAGTAGTACTTAAATGATATATCAAATTCCATTGAAAATATTTGTAAAGCAAATGCCATCTGTGTTAGTAAGCCTGGCTTGAAAATGACTTTGCATCTAGTTCTAAGGGAGCCATAAAATAATCTCAAAGTTATATGGAAACACTTTTCTCAATGAAAATAATTTGGAGAGAATAAAAATCCTAGAATCCTGCAGAAACTACTGTTAGATGTAAATACTGCAAATATATATATATATATATATATATATATATAGTATATAGTAAGTATGAGCATATCAATTTGAAATATATTTTAAATCTTATATTCAAGCTTTATTATTCTAGTTAAGGATGTTATAATAAAATTTAGACCTTTTATAAAAATTTGGCTGATTTATAGTTATTTTATTTATCAAAAGTGAATTGTTCAAATGTAGGATATTGAGTGGTTAATTACTCACTTCTAAAAATGTCTCGGGGGGGACCTTGAAGATGGCGGAAGAGTAAGACGCGGAGATCGCCTTCCTCCCCACGGATACACCAGAAATACATCCACACGTGGAACAACTCCTACAGAACTCCTACTGAAGGCTGGCAGAAGACCTCAGACCTCCCAAAAGGCAAGAAACTCCCCACGTACCTGGGTAGGGCAAAAGAGAAAAAGAAAAAACAGAGACAAAAGAATAAGGATGGCACCTGCACCAGTGGGAGGGAGCTGTGAAGGAGGAAAAGTTTCCACACACTAGGAAGCCCCTCCGCGGGCGGAGACTGCGGGAGGCAGAGGGGGGAGTTTCGGGACCGCGGAGTAGTGCACAGCGACGGGTGCGGAGGGCAAAGCGGGGAGATTCCTGCACAGACGATCGGTGCCGACCAGCACTCACCAACCCGAGAGGCTTGTCTGCTCACCCGCCAGGGCGGGTGGGGCTGCGAGCTGAGGCTCGGGTTTTGGTTTTGGACGGAGCTCAGGGAGAGGACTGGGGTTGGCGGCTTGAACATAGCCTGAAGGGGTTAGTGCACCACGACTAGCCGGGAGGGAGTTCGGGGAAAAGCCTGCACCTGCCGAAGAGGCAAGAGACTTTTTCTTCCCTCTTTGTTTCCTGGTGCGCGAGGAGAGGGGTTTAAGAGCGCTGCTTAAAGGAACTCCAGAGACGGGCGCGAGCCGCGACTAAAAGCGCGAACCCCAGAGACGGGCGCGAGCCGCGGCTGAGGGCGCGAGCCCCCGAGACGGGCGCGAGCCGCGGCTGAAAGCGCAAACCCCAGAGACGGGCGCGAGCCGCGGCTGAAACCGCGGACCCCAGAGACGGGCGGGAGACGCTGGGGCTGCTGCTGCCGCCACCAGGGGGGCTGTGTGCGAGCGCAGGTCACTCTCCGCGCCCCTCTTCTGCGGAGCCTGTGCAAGCCGCCACTGCCAGGTTCCCGGGATCCAGGGACAACTTCCCCGGGAGTACGCACGGCGGGTCTCAGGCTGGTGCAACGTCACGCCGGCCTCTGCCGCAACGTCACGCTGCCTCTGCCGCCGCAGGCCCGCCCCACACGCAGTGCCCCTCCTTCCCCCATCCCCCAACCCCCGGCCTGAGTGAGCCGGAGGCCCAGAATCAGCGGCTCCTTTAACCCCGTCCTGTCTGAGCGAAAAAACAGACGCCCTCCAGCGACCTACACGCAGAGGCAGGGCCAAATCCAAAGCTGAGCTCCTGTGAGCTGTGAGAACAAAGAAGAGAAAGGGAAATCTCTCCCAGCAGCCACAGAAGCAGCGGATTAAAGCTCCACAATCAACTTGATATACCCTGCATCTGTGGAATACCTGAATAGACAAGGAATGATCCCAAATTGAAGAGGTGGAATTTAGGAGCGAGATCTATGATTTTTTTCCCTTTTCCTCTTTTTGTGGATGTGTACGTGTATGCTTCTGTGTGAGATCCTGTCTGTATACTCTTGCTTCCACCATTTGTCCTAGGGCTCTATCCGTCCATGACTTTTTTTTAAAAATTCTTTTTCTTAATAATTAAGTTTAATTGTAATAACTTTATTGTACTTTACCTTCGTTCTTTCTTTCTTTCCTTCCTTCCTTCCCTCCTTTAGACAACGAATCACCCCAAATTGAGGAGGTGGTCTCAGGGAGCAGGATTTATGATTTTTCCCCCTTTACCTCTTTTTGTGAAGGTGTATGTGTATGCTTCTGTGTAAGATTTTCTCTGTATAGCTTTGCTTCCAACATTTGTCCTAAGGTTCTATCCGTCCCTTTTTTTTTTTTTTCTAAATATTTTTTAATTCAATAACTATATTATACTTTATTTTATTTTTACTGTATCATCTTTCTTTCTGTCTTTTTTCCTTCTTTCCCTCCTTCCTTCCTTCCTCCCTCCCTCCCTCCCTCCCTCCTTTCTTTCCTTCTTTGCTTCTTTCTTCCTTCCTTCCTTTCCTCCTTTCCTTCTTTCTTTACTCATACTTCTACTAATTCTCCCTACTTTTTCTCCCTTTTATTCTGAGCTGTGTGGATGAAAGGCTCTTGGTGCTCCAGCCAGGAGTCAGGGCTCTGCCTCTGAGGTAGGAGAGCCAACTTCAGGACACTGGTCAACAAGAGACCTCCCAGCTCCACATAATATTAAACGGTGGAAATATCCCAGAAACCTCCATCTTAACACCAGCACCCAGCTTCACTCAACGACCAGCAAGCCACAGTGCTGGACAACCTATGACAAACAACTAGCAAAACAGGAACACAACCCCATCCATTAGCAGAGAGGCTGCCTAAAATCATAATAAGGCCACAGACACCCCAAAACACACCACCAGACGTGAACCTGCCCACTAGAGAGACAAGATCCAGCCTCATCCAGCACAACACAGGCACTAGTCCCCTCCACCAGGAAGCCTACACAACCCACTGAAACAACCTTAGCCACTGGAGACAGACATCAAAAACAACGGGAACTACGAAAGAGCAGCCTGCAAAAAGGAGACCCCAAACACAGTGAGATAAGCAAAATGAGAAGACAGAAAAACACACAGCAGATGAAGGAGCAAGATAAAAACCCACCAGACCTAACAAATGAAGAGGAAATAGGCAATCTACCTGAAAAAGAATTCAGAATAATGATAGTAAGGATGATCCGAAATCTTGGAAGTAGAATGGACAAAATGCAAGAAACAGTTAACAAGGACCTACAAGAACTAAAGATGAAACAAGCAACGATGAACAATGCAATAAATGAAATTAAAATCACTCTAGATAGGATCAATAGCAGAATAACTGAGGCAGAAGAACGGATAAGTGACCTGGAAGATAAAGTAGTGGAAATAACTACTGCAGAGCAGAATAAAGAAAAAAGAATGAAAAGAACTGAGGACAGTCTCAGAGACCTCTGGGACAACATGAAACGCACCAACATTCGAATTATAGGGGTTCCAGAAGAAGAAGAAAGAAAGAAAGGGACTGAGAAAATATTTGAAGAGATTATAGTTGAAAACTTCCCTAATATGGGAAAGGAAATAGTTAATCAAGTCCAGGAAGCACAGAGGGTCCCATACAGGATAAATACAAGGAGAAACACGCCAAGACACATATTAATCAAACTGTCAAAAATTAAATACAAAGAAAGCATATTAAAAGCAGCAAGGGAAAAACAACAAATAACACACAAGGGAATCCCCATAAGGTTAACAGCTGATCTCTCAGCAGAAACCCTACAAGCCAGAAGGGAGTGGCAGGACATACTGAAAGTGCTGAAGGAGAATAGCCTGCAACCAAGACTACTCTACCCAGCAAGGATCTCATTCACATTTGATGGAGAAATTAAAACCTTTACAGACAAGCAAAAGCTGAGAGAGTTCAGCACCACCAAACCAGCTTTACAACAAATGCTAAAGGAACTTCTCTAGACACGAAACACAAGAGAAGGAAATGACCTATAGTAGCGAACCCAAAACAATATATAAAATGGAAATAGGAACATACATATCGATAATTACCTTAAATGTAAATGGACTAAATGCTCCCACCAAAAGACACAGATTGGCTGAATGGATACAAAAACAAGACCCTTATATATGCTGTCTACAAGAGACCCACTTCAGAACTAGAGACACATACAGACTGAAAGTAAGGGGATGGAAAAAGATATTCCATGCAAATGGAAACCAAAAGAAAGCTGGAGTAGCAATTCTCATATCAGACAAAATAGACTTTAAAATAAGGACTATTAAAAGGGATAAAGAAGGACACTACATAATGATCAAGGGATCGATCCAAGAAGAAGATATAACAATTGTAAATATTTATGCACCCAACATAGGAGCACCTCAATACATAAGGCAAATACTAACAACCATAAAAGCGGAGATCAACAGTAACACATTCATAGTAGGGGACTTTAACACCCCACTTTCACCCATGGACAGATCATCCAAAATGAAAATAAATAAGGAAACACAAGCTTTAAATGATACATTAAACAAGATGGACTTAATTGATATTTATAGGACACTCCATCCAAAAACAACAGAATACACATTTTTCTCAAGTGCTCATGGAACATTCTCCAGGATAGATCATATCTTGGGTCACAAATCAAGCCTTGGTAAATTTAAGAAAACTGAAATTGTATCAAGTATCTTTTCCGACCACAACGCCATGAGACTAGATATCAATTACAGGAAAAGATCTGTAAAAAATACAAACACATGGAGGCTAAACAATACACTACTTAATAATGAAGTGATCACTGAAAAAATCAAAGAGGAAATAAAAAAATACCTAGAAACAAATGACAATGGAGACACAACGACCCAAAACCTATGGGATGCAGCAAAAGCAGTTCTAAGGGGGAAGTTTATAGCAATACAAGCCCACCTTAAGAAGCAGGAAACATCTCGAATAAACAGCCTAACCTTGCACCTCAAGCAATTAGAGAAAGAAGAACAAAAAAACCCCAAAGCTAGCAGAAGGAAAGAAATCATAAAAATCAGATCAGAAATAAATGAAAAAGAAATGAAGGAAACAATAGCAAAGATCAATAAAACTAAAAGCTGGTTCTTTGAGAAGATAAACAAAATAGATAAACCACTAGCCAGACTCATCAAGAAAAAAAGGGAGAAGACTCAAATCAATAGAATTAGAAATGAAAAAGGAGAAGTAACAACTGACACTGCAGAAATAAAAAAAATCATGAGAGATTACTACAAGCAACTCTATGCCAATAAAATGGACAATCTGGAAGAAATGGACAATTTCTTAGAAATGCACAACCTGCCAAGACTGAATCAGGAAGAAATAGAAAATATGAACAGACCAATCACAAGCACTGAAATTGAAACTGTGATTAAAAACCTTCCAACAAACAAAAGCCCAGGACCAGATGGCTTCACAGGTGAATTCTATCAAACGTTTAGAGAAGAGCTAACACCTATCCTTCTCAAACTCTTCCAAAATATAGCAGAGGGAGGAACACTCCCAAATTCCTTCTACGAAGCCACCATCACCTTGATACCAAAACCAGACAAGGATGTCACAAAGAAAGAAAACTACAGGCCAATATCACTGATGAACATAGATGCAAAAATCCTCAACAAAATACTAGCAAACAGAATCCAAAAGCACATTAAAAGGATCATACACCATGATCAAGTGGGGTTTATTCCAGGAATGCAAGGATTCTTCAATCTACGCAAATCTATCAATGTGATAAACCATATTAACAAATTGAAGGAGAAAAACCATATGATCATCTCAATAGATGCAGAGAAAGCTTTCGACAAAATTCAACACCCATTTATGATAAAAACCCTCCAGAAAGTAGGCATAGAGGGAACTTTCCTAAACATAATAAAAGCCATATATGACAAGCCCACAGCAAACATCATCCTCAATGGTGAAAAACTGAAAGCATTTCCACTAAGATCAGGAACAAGACAAGGTTGCCCACTCTCACCACTCTTATTCAACATAGTTTTGGAAGTTTTAGCCACAGCAATCAGAGAAGAAAAGGAAATAAAAGGAATCCAAATCGGAAAAGAAGAAGTAAAGCTGTCACTGTTTGCAGATGACATGATACTATACATAGAGAATCCTAAAGATGCTACCAGAAAACTACTAGAGCTAATCAATGAATTTGGTAAAGTAGCAGGATACAAAATTAATGCACAGAAATCTCTGGCATTCCTATATACTAATGATGAAAAATCTGAAAGTGAAATCAAGAAAACACTCCCATTTACCATTGCAACAAAAAGAATAAAATATCTAGGAATAAACCTACCTAAGGATACGAAAGACCTGTATGCAGAAAATTATAAGACACTGATGAAAGAAATTAAAGATGATACAAATAGATGGAGAGGTATACCATGTTCTTGGATGGGAAGAATCAACATTGTGAAAATGACTCTACTACCCAAAGCAATCTACAGATTCAATGCAATCCCTATCAAACTACCACTGGCATTTTTCACAGAACTAGAACAAAAAATTTCGCAATTTGTATGGAAACACAAAAGACCCCGAATAGCCAAAGCAATCTTGAGAACGAAAAAAGGAGCTGGAGGAATAAGGCTCCCTGACTTTAGACTATATTACAAAGCAACAGTAATCAAGACAGTATGGTACTGGCACAAAAACAGAAAGATAGATCAGTGGAACAGGATAGAAAGCCCAGAGATAAACCCACGCACATATGGACACCTTATCTTTGATAAAGGAGGCAGGAATGTACAGTGGAGAAAGGACAGCCTCTTCAATAAATGGTGCTGGGAAAACTGGACAGGTACATGTAAAAGTATGAGATTAGATCACTCCCTAACACCATACACAAAAATAAGCTCAAAATGGATTAAAGACCTAAATGTAAGGCCAGAAACTATCAAACTCTTAGAAGAAAACATAGGAAGAACACTCTATGACATAAATCACAGCAAGATCCTTTCTGACCCACCTCCTAGAGTAATGGAAATAAAAACAAAAATAAACAAATGGGACCTAATGAAACTTCAAAGCTTTTGCACAGCAAAGGAAACCATAACCAAGACCAAAAGACAACCCTCAGAATGGGAGAAAACATTTGCAAATGAAGCAACTGACAAAGGATTAATCTCCAAAATTTACAAGCAGCTCATGCAGCTCAATAACAAAAAAACAAACAACCCCATCCAAAAATGGGCAGAAGACCTAAATAGACATTTCTCCAAAGAAGATATACAGACTGCCAACAAACACATGAAAGAATGCTCAACATCATTAATCATTAGAGAAATGCAAATCAAAACTACAATGAGATATCATCTCACACCAGTCAGAATGGCCATCATCAAAAAATCTAGAAACAATAAATGCTGGAGAGGGTGTGGAGAAAAGGGGACACTCTTGCACTGCTGGTGGGAATGTGAATTGGTTCAGCCACTGTGGAGAACAGTATGGAGGTTCCTTAAAAAACTACAAATAGAATTATCATATGACCCAGCAATCCCACTACTGGACATATACCCTGAGAAAACCAAAATTCAAAAAGAGTCATGTACCAAAATGTTCACTGCAGCTCTATTTACAATAGCCAGGACATGGAAACAACCTAAGCGCCCATCATCGGATGAATGGATAAAGAAGATGTGGCACATATACACAATGGAATATTACTCAGCCTTAAAAAGAAATGAAATTGAGCTATTTGTAATGAGATGGATAGACCTAGAGTCTGTCATACAGAGTGAAGTAAGTCAGAAAGAAAAAGACAAATACCGTATGCTAACACATATATATGGAATTTAAGGGAAAAAAATGTCATGAAAAACCTAGGGGTAAGATAGGAATAAAGACGCAGACCTACTGGAGAACGGACTTGAGGATATGGGGAGGGGGAAGGGTGATTTTTGACAGGGCGAGAGAGAGTCATGGACATATACACACTAACAAACGTAGTAAGGTAGATAGCTAGGGGGAAGCAGCCGCAAGGCACAGGGATATTAGCTCAGTGCTTTGTGACAGCCTGGAAGTGTGGGATGGGGAGAGTGGGAGGGAGGGAGACGCAAGAGGGAAGACATATGGGAACATATGTATATGTATAGCTGATTCACTTTGTTATAAAGCAGAAACTAACACACCATTGTAAAGCAATTATACCCCAATAAAGATGTTTAAAAAAAAAAAAATAAAATAAAAAATAAAAATGTCTCACATTCTGATACCAAAACCAGACAAAGATGTCACGAAAAAAGAAAGCTACAGGTCATAGATGCAAAAATCCTCAACAAAATACTAGCAAATAGAATCCAACAACACATTAAAAGTATCATACACCATGATCAAGTGGGATTTATCCCAGGGAAGCAAGGATTCTTCAAGATATACAAATCAATCAATGTGATACACCACATTAACAAACTGAAGAATAGAAACCATATGACCACCTCAATAGATGAAGAAAAAGCTTTTGACAAAATTCAATGCCATTTCTGATAAAAACTCTCCAGAAAGTGAGCATAGAGGGAACCTAGCTCAACATAATAAATGCTATAATATGACAAACCCACAGAAAATGTGACTTTCAATGATAAAAACCTGAAAACATTTCCTCTAAGATCAGAAACAAGACCAGGGTGTCCACTCTCACCACTACTATTCAACACAGTTTTGGAAGTCCTAGCCATGACAATCAGAGAAGAAAAAGAAAAGAAACCCAAATTGGAAAAGAAGAAGGAAAACTATCACTGTTTGCAGATGACATAATACTATACATAGAAAATCCTAAAGATGTTACAAGAAAACTACTAGAGCTCGTCAATAAATTTGGTAAAGTTGCAGGAAACAAAATTAATGCACAGAAATCTCTTGCATTCCTCTACACAAATAATGAAAGATTAGAAAGAGAAATTAAGGAAATAAACTCATTTACCATAACATCAAAAAGAATAAAATACCTAGGAATAAACCTACCTAAATGGGCAAAAGAGCTGTACTCAGAAAACTATAAAATACTGATGAAAGAAATCAAAGATGACGCAAACAGATGGAAAGATATGTTCCTGGATTGGAAGAATCAATATTGTGAAAATGACTATACAGATTCAGTGCAATCCTTATCAAATTACCAATGGCATTTTTCACAGAATTAGAAAAAAAATTACAATTTGTATGAAAACACAAAAGACCCCAGATAGCCAAAGGAAACTTGAGGAAAAAAAAAAAGGAGCTGGAGGAATCAGGCTCACTGACTTCAGACTATATTACAAAGTCACAGTCATCAATAGAGTATGGTGCTGGCACAAAAAGAGAAATATAGGTAAATGGAACAGGATAGAAAATCAAGAGATAAACCCATGCACCTCTGGTCACCTAAACTATGACAAAGGAGGGAAGAATATACAATGGAGAAAACACAGTCTCTTCAATAAGTGGTGCTGAGAAAACTGGAAAACTACGTGTATAATAAATGAATGAAATTAGAACACTCCCTAATACCATACACAAAAATAAGCTCAAAATGGATTAAAGACCTAAATTTAAGACTGGACACTATAAAACTCTTAGAGGAAAACATAGTCAGAACACTCTATGACATAAATTGCAGCAAGATCTTTGTTGATTCACCTCCTATAATAATGAAAATAAAAACAAATGGGACCTAATTAAATTTAAAACCTTTTGAACAACAAAGGAAAGCATAAATGAAATGAAAAAATAAAAAACACAGAATGGGAGAAAATATTTGCAAATGTAGCAAATGACAATGGATTAATCTCCAAAATATACAAACAGCTCAAGCAGTCAATATCAAAAAAAAAAAAAAAATCCCAATAAAAAAAAAAATAGGTGGGAGATCTAAATAGATATTTTTCCAAAGAAGACATAAAGGTGGCAAATAGGCACATGAAAAGATGCTCAACGCCACTATTAGAGAAATGCAAATCAAAACTAAAATGAGGTATCATCTCACACCAGTCAGAATGGTCATCATCAAAAAATCTACAAAAGACAAATGCTGAAGAGGGTGTGAAGAAAATGAGACCTCCCCTCACTGTTGGTCAGAATGTAAATTGGTACAGCCACTATCTAGAACAATATTGAAGCTCCTCAAAAAAACAAAAAAAGCTGCCTTATGAACCAGTAATCCAATTCCTGGGCATATACCCAGAGTAAACCATAATTCAAAAAGACACATGCACCCCAATGTTCACTGCAGCACTAACTTACAATAGCCAAAACATGGAAGCAACATAAATGTCCATCAACAAAGGAGTGGATTAAGAACACGTGGTACATATACACAGTGGAATATTACTCAGCCATAAAAAAGAATGAAATAATGCCATTTGCAACAACATGGATGGACCTAGAGATTGTCATACTTAGTGAAGTAAGTCAGACCAAGAAAGACAAATATATGATATCACTTACGTGTGGAATCTAAAAAAGATGGTACAAATAAACCTATTTACAAAACAGAAATAGAGTCACAGATGTAGAAAACAAAATTATGGTTACAAAGTGAAAGGGTGCAGAAGATGATAAATTGAGAGATTGGGATTGACATATACACACCCTACTATATATAAAATAGATAACTAATAAAAATTTACTGTATAACACAGGAAACTATACTCAATACTCTGTAATGATCTATATGGGAATAGAATCTAAAAAAGAGTGGAGATTATATACCTATATAAAACTGATTCACTTAGCTGTACAGTGGAAAGTAACACAACACTGTAAATCAATTATACTCCAATGAAAAATAATTAGCAGTAAATATGTCTCATGTTATTCCTTTTAATCACTAGACACAATTTATTGAATACCTTTTATCTATTTTTTGATCTATTACCCCCAGGGATACTTTTCTATAGTCTTATATTTTTTTCATATCTAGTCAAATCATATTTCTTCTAATAGTCATTGGATTGTATTTTTCTAAGATTGGAATCTTTTTTGTTTCTTGGCTTAATTCAACTTTACCCAGCTTCAATTTAGAAATGATGCACATCACTTTATTAATATATTGAACATTAGTCACTTCATTTTCAATACTTAATTGTAGTTTTTGACTTTTGTTAAAGGAAGTTAAAAATTAAACCTTTGCCAGATCATAATTTTAGTACTGTAAATGCTGCATTTAATGGGAGAGAGTTTGTGTCTAAATACACAGAAACAAATTTTAAAGGCTAGTGACTTTAACACACATACACATAGGCAGAGGTTAGGGTACTCAAACAAGGTAGGGAGTAGGAAATTAGATCACTGAATAAAGCTTAGAAACTCTAAGTTCCAATGAAAAACTTACCAGTTCAGGGAGAAAATAAGAAACTTTTTTTTTTCCTATATGTTCCGGATGGAGAATATACTTTCCTGTGAGGAACTGGCATACAAACCATTTCCCATTTCCTGGTTATTGGTTGAAATTTTATTAACTTAAGAGGAGTAGGAAACTAATTAGCCTGGAAGGTATGAGCACAGCACATTCCAAGGTGTAAGAAACCACACCACACTTCATCTGAACAAATTCCAGAAAGCATATGAAGGTATTTCTGAATACACAATTAAGAATCTCCTTTATTATACTTTTTTTAAATAGAAAGAGTAATCACAATCAGATTTGGAAAATAGTGGACCTTGGTTGATATATTTAAATCTTGCCTTAAATTCCTATTACAAGACTCCTGCTTCTGGTCAAGATGGAGTAAAGAAGAACAACTGAACCCTTCCCACTGAAACAGCTAAAAACATACAAAATATATGAAATGATGGTTTACAAAACACTGGGCAAAAAATGGTAAAGATAATAATCCTTGAGACACAGGAAACAACTTAGGATAGATCTTTGATTACCTCAGCTTACTGAACTGAATAAGTTTCTAGGCTGTGGTACAAGGATGGGGAATTGCAGCAGTTCTTAGGGGACTCCCTGAATGGAAGATCTAGAACTGAGAGTCCAGGGAGTCTAAGGCTGCTAACGTTTGTTGGACAGAGCACCAGGGAGGAGAAAGCTTCACAGAGCTCTGTAGTGTATCCCTTTCCAGTGTTCAGCTGTAGGATGACTGTGTATATCAGTGATGTGAAATTTGTATTGGGAGAAAACTTGAGGCTTAGAAAATAAACAGGATTGGAAAATAAAAGGATTAGAGAGAAGGCATGAACATAAGGCTTGGAATACTGCTTATGCCCCCCGCCATACTCGAAAACCTGAGAAGAATCACACAAGACACACAGAAAGATGTATTTTGAGTAGCTGGGAACAATTAGCCCTGACTGAACACTGTTCTGGTCCTCTCTTACAAATTTTAAGCATAAGACCTGATAAAAATAAAATTATCTCAAAATAAATTTATTGTATTATAGAATAAATTCAAGAATATGCACAATGGAGTTGAATATCATATATTTTATAGAATACAACATACTTTAATTCAAAATATTTAATATAAAAATATCTAGCAACAAACAAGGTAAAATCCACTATATCTGGCAACAATAAAAAATTTATCTGGCTTGCAAAGAAGCAGGATAATATGACCCATAAGGAGGAGAAAAATCAATGAATCAAAACCCAAGCTGAACTGACACATATGTTAGATTAAAATATAGGCATATTAAAATAATTATTATGACTGTACTCCATATGTTCAAAATATTACATAGAGACATGGAACATAGAAAAAAGGTCTAAAGTATTTCTATAGATAAAAACTGTAATGCATGAGCTAAAAATTTTAAAGGATGAGATTAATGGCATATGAGACACTACAGAAGAAATTATTAGTAAACTTGAAGGCATAGCAGTAAAATCTATTTAAAATAAAACGCAAAGGAAACAGAAAACTAAGAATAATAAACAGAGCAGTGTAGGACAACTTCAAACAATCTAATTTATGTGCAATTGGAGTCTCTGAAAGAGAGAGGAGGACAGAAATAATATTTGAACAAATAATGGCAAAAGTTATTCCACATTTGACAAAATCTATAGCTCCACAGATCTAAGAAGTTCAATGAAACTCAAATACAAGAAAACATAAATAAAATGACATCAAGGTGCATCGTAATCAAACTGGTCAAAACCAACAATAAAGAGAAAATTTTCCTTAAAAGCATTCAGAAGGAGAAAAAGAAAAAGACGTTACATATAGATGAACAAAGATGATGAAGACAAAAGGTTTCTCATAGGAAGTAATGCAAGAGACAAGACAGTGAAATCACTTCTTTAGAGTAACAGGGGAAAAATACTGTCCGATTAGAATTCTGTGAAAATATCTTTCAAAAACACAAGCGAAATAAAAATATTTCCAGTCATAAAAAAAAAAAAGTTGAAAGAATTCATCACCAACAGAAGTACACTATAGGAAATGTTTTTATTAAAAAAATCATCAGACAGGACAGATATGATGCAGGATGGAAATATGGGTTTACTTAAAGGGATAAAAAGCACTGGGAATGGTCTTTTTTTCCCCATCTTTTCCCTACGCAACTTGAGATTGCCAAAGGTCTGCTTGGCTATGTAATCTCTCAACCACCTGTTTGGAAAGAGTGGAGCCGAATATTAGTCTCATCTCTCCACACTCCCCCTCTCCTCAGGATTTTACCTCTCTACGTCCTTACTGCCTTGTTATCACCAAAAATACTTTCAAGCACATTTAATATTTTACTCAGCTTTTTTACTTTGTTTGAAACAAGATATTTGGATTACATAAAGTTTGATTTACTGAAAATAAAATTTTAAATATTCCCTATTCTTTGTAGTTCTTTGCACATAAATATGTTAATGCATTTTATATAATGCATGACCATATGTGAATTTGACTACTTTTTAAAAGCTGTTTCACCATTGAGTATGATGTTAGCTGTGGATCTGTCATATAAGGTCTTTGTTATGTTGAGGTATGTTCCCTCTATGCCCACTTTTATCATAAAACTGTGTTGAATTTTAACAAAAGCTTTGATCATTTGGTTTTTAATTCTTCAATTTGTTAATGTGGTATATCACACTGATTTGTGGATATTGAAAAATCCTTGCATCCCTGGGATACATCCCACTTGATCATGGTGCATGATCCTTTTAATATATTGTTGGATTATGTTTGCTAATATTCTGTTAAGGATTTTTACATCATGTTCATCATATGATATTACTTATATGTGGAATCTAAAAAAATACAAATGAACTTATTTACAAAAAGAAAGAGACTCATAGACATAGAAAACAAACTTATGGTCACCAAAGGGGAAAAGGGCATAGGGAAGGACAGATTAGGAGGTTGGAATTAACATATATACACTACTATATATAAAATAGATGACCAACAAGGATCTGCCGTATACTGCAATGAACTATACTCAATATTTTGTAGTAACCTATAAGGGAAAAGAATCTGAAAAACTATATATATATATATATATATATATATATATATATATATATATATATATATTTGAAAAAGAATATATATATATGTATATATATATATTATAACTGAATCACTGTACAGTATACCAGAAACTAACATGATATTGTAAATCAAATATATTTCAATAAAAATTTAAAAATTTAAAGATAAAAAAGGTGTTTCATGTCTTTACAAAGTCTCAAATTTAAATATTATTTGAAACTGTTTCATAAAGTTACCTAGTATAAAAAACTACAAAAGTAAGCAATAACTGTAACTGCTGAAATTCCTTAGGAAACAAAACATACTTTTAGATATCTACATTAGAAATGGTATATTTATAAGTATACATCTCTGGTAATCTTAGTGAAAACTGCATATATTGAACCTTTAATAAATTATGTTATTTCTGTATAAAAAGATCATGTATGCTCTTCTTTTCTCTTATGAATGCACACCTGGGATAAGCCTTACTTTTTTATTTATTAGAACATGCAAATATTCACACCTTCATTAGCCATGAAAGATGGTAAAATGTAGTAAAAAGTTTTAAACCAGAAAAACATATGACCTAATTATGAATCTGGGATTAAGGACATCTGCTTGTGGATACTAAGCCTTTCTACTCCTCAGTTCCCTTGTCAGTAAAAGGGGAGGAAATAATATTTAACTTGTACATTTGTGATAATAATTTAAAAGGATTTTGGTAAAGTACCTGGTATATGATAGGCACATGATAGCTAATTAGTATAAGCCTGGAGCTAGCTATAATGCACATTCCATGTCTCTATACAGATGATTGATAATATTTAGCAACTCTAAACAACAG
The DNA here is from genome assembly GCF_008692025.1 of Phocoena sinus. Lineage (NCBI taxonomy): Eukaryota > Metazoa > Chordata > Mammalia > Artiodactyla > Phocoenidae > Phocoena > Phocoena sinus. The sequence goes on from NC_045770.1 coordinate 27,550,453, forward strand.
AGCATGAGTGAATTGTGTCATTACTTTATTCATTCATTCATTTTGAATGCCAACCACATTCAACATCAAGCCCATTTCAATCCCTGGGATGTTTAATATTTCCTGTGTCTGAAATGTTCTTCCCCAGACATTCACATCCTTAAATAGTAGCATCACTGTTGTTCTCTATCCCTTTACCCTGTTTGCCACTACCTGACACTGTATTACTTATAGTTACTTATCTCTGTTACATGTTTTCACCATGAAGATGTAACATTTACAAGGGCCAGAACTTGTTTATGGTTTGCAATTCAGTACCTTGAATTGTGTCAAAGAAACTATATATGTTTATAAATATTTTTGAATAGATAAATGATAAACTATTTATGCCCTTATCATAAAATATTTTTTATAATATTATTCAATGGTGGAATATTGTTTTGTGTTTAAGGCTATACTATAGCTTATTTTTGTTTAACTAATCATTTCAAGTAATGCTGAAGTAAACATTCATGTACATAAATGTTATTGTCTACATCAGCTTCTTTTTTTTTTTACAGATCTTTATTGAAATATAATTGCTTCACAATAGTGTTAGTTTCTGTTCTACAACAAATTGAATCAGCCATATGCATACATATATCCCCATATCCCCTCCCTCTTGAGCCTCCCTCCCACCCTCCTAACCCATCCCTCTAGGTCTTCGCAAACCAATGAGCTGATCTCCCTGTGCTAAGCTGCTGTTTCCCACTAGCAAACTTTTACGTTTGGGAGTGTATATATGTAACTGCTACTTTCACTTTGTCCCAGCTTTCCCTTCACTCCCCTGTCCTCAAATCCATTCTCTATGTCTACATCTTTATTCCTGCCCTGCCACTAGGTTCATCAGTACCTTTTTTTTTAGATTCCATGTATATGAGTTAGCATACGGTATTTGTTTATCTCTTTCTGACTTCACTCTGTATGACAGAATATAGGTCCATCCACCTCACTACAAATAACTCAATTTCATTTCTTTATATGGCTGAGTAATATTCCATTGTATATATGTGCCACATATTCTTTATCCATTCATCTTTTGATGGACATTTAGGTTGTTTCCATGTCCTGTCTATTGTAACTAGAGCTGCAATGAACATTGTGGTACCTGACTCTTGTTGAATTATGGTTTTCTCAGGGTATATGCCCAGTAGTGGGATTGCTGTGTCATACGGTAGTTTTATTTTTGTTTTTTTAAGGAACCTCCATACTGTTCTCCATAGTGGCTGTATCAATTTACATTCCCACTAACAGTGCAGGAGGGTTCCCTTTTTGCTATGCTCTTTCCAGCATTTATTGTTTCTAGATTTGTTGATAATGGTCATTTTGGTCAGTGTGAGGTGATACCACATTGTAGTTTTGATTTGCATTTATTTAATTATTAGTGATGTTGAGAACCTTTTCATGTACTTCTTGGCCATCTGGTGAAATGTCTATTTAAGTCTTCTGCCCACTTTTTAATTGCATTGTTTGTTGTTTTGATATTGAGCTCCATGTGCTCTTTGTATATTTTGGAGATTAATCCTTTGTGTGTTGTTTCATTTGCAAATATTTTCTCCCATTCTGAGGGTTGTCCTTTTGGCTTGTTTATGGTTTCCTTTGCTGTGCAAAAGCTTTTAAGTTTAATTAGGTTCCATTTGTTTATTTTTGTTTTTATTTTCATTACTCTAGGTGGTGGGTCAAAAAAGATTTGCTGTGGTTTATGTCACAGAGTGATTTTCCTATGCTTTCCTCTAAGGGTTTTATAGTGTCTGGTCTTACATTTAGGTTTTTAATCCATTTTGAGTTTATTTTCGTGTATGGTGTTAGGTAATGTTCTAATTTCATTCTTTTACATGTAGCTGTCCAGCTTTCCCAGCACTATTTATTGAAGAGCCTGTCTTTTCTCCATTGTATGTTCTTGCCTTTTTGTTGTAAATTAGGTGACCATATATACGTGTGTCTATCTCTGGGCTTTCTATCTTGTTCCATTGATCTATATTTCTGTTTTTGTGCAGCACCATACTCTCTTGATTACTGCAGCTTTGTAGTATAGTTTGAAGTTGGAAAGCCTTATTCCCCCAGCTCTGCTTTTCCTTCTCAAGATTGCTTTGGCAATTTGGGATCTTTCGTGTTTCCATACAAATTGTTAAATTTTTTGTTTTAGATCTGTGACAAATACCATTGGTAGTTTGATAGGGATTGCATTTAATCTATAGATTGCTTTGGGTAGTATAGTCATTTTCACAATATTGATTCTTCCAGTACAAGAACATGTTATATTTCTCCATCTGTTTATGTCATCTTTTATTTCTTTAATCACTGTTTTATAGTTTTCTAATAAAAGTTTTCACCTCCTTAGATAGGTTTATTCCTAGGTATTTTATTCTTCTTGTTGTGATGGTAAATGAGATTGTTTCCTTAATTTCTCTTTCTTATTTTTCATTGTCAGTGTACAGAAATGCCAGAGAATTCTGTGCATTAATTTTGTATCCTGGAATCTTCCCAAATTCATTGATTACTTTTACTAGTTCTCTAGTGGCATCTTTAGGATTTTCTATGTATAGTTTCTTGTTATCTGCAAACAATGACAGTTTTACTTCTTCTTTTCCAATTTGGATTCCTTTTATTTTTTTTTTTCTTCTCTGATTGCCATGGCTAGGACTTCCAAAACTATGTTGAATAAGAGTGGCAGAAGTGGACATCCTTGTATTTTTCCTGATATTAGTGGACATGCTATTTGTTTTTCACCATTGAATATGATGTTTGCTGGGGGTTTGTCATATATGGCCTTTACTATGTTAAGGTAGGTTCCCTCTATGCCAATTTTCTGGAAAGTTTTTTTATCATAAATGGGTGTTAATTTTGTCAAAATCTTTTTCTGCATCTGTTGAGATGATCATATGGTTTTTATTCCTTAATTTATTAGTATGGTGTATCACTTTGATTGGCTTGTGTATATTGAAGAATCCTTGCATCCCTGGGATAAATCCCCCTTGGTCATGGTGTATGATGCTTTTAATATATTGTTGGATTCTCTTTGCTAGTATATTTTTCAGGATTTTTGCATCTACATTCATCAGTTATATAGGTCTATAATTTTCTTTTTTTTTTTTTTTTTTTGATTTCATTTTCTGGTTTTGGTATCAGGGTGATGGTGACTTTATAGAATGAATTTGGGAGTGTTCCTCCCTCTACAATTTTTTGGAAGAGTTTGAGAAGCATCAGTGTTAGCGCCTCTCTAAATGTTTGGGAGAATTCACCTGTGAAGCCATCTTGTCCTGGACTTTTGTTTGTTGGAAGATTTGTAATTACAGTTTCAATTTCATTACTTGTGATAGGTCTGTTTATATTTTCTAATTCTTCCTGGTTCAGTCTTGGAAAGTTGTACCTTTCCAAGAATTTGTCCATTTCTTCATTGTTGTCCATTTTATTGGCATATAGTTCTTTGTAGTATTCTCTAATGATCCTTTTTATTTCTGTGGTGTCAGTTGTTACTTCTCCTTTTTCATTTCTAATTGTATTGATTTGAGTCCTATCCCTTTTTTTCTTGATGAGTCTGGTTAATTTTTCTTGATGAGTCTGGCCAATTTTTTCATCTTCTGAAAGAACCAGATTTTAGTTTTATTGATTTTTGCTATTGTTTTCTTCATTTCCATTTCATTATTTCTGCTCTGATTTTTATGATTTCTTACCTTCCTACTGATATTAGGTTTTCTTTGTTCTTCTTTCTCTAGTTGCTTTAGGTGTAGGGTTAGATTGTTTATTTGATATATTTCTTGTTTCTTGAGGTGAGATTGAATTGCTGTAAACTTCCTTCCTAGAACTGTTTTGCTGCGTCCCATAGGTTTTGTGCCATCATGTCTTTGTTGTCATTTTTTTCTGGTATTTTTTAATTTCTTCCTTGATTTCTTCAGTGATCTCTTGTTTATTTAGTAGTGCACTGTTTAGCCTCCATGTTTTTTTTTTTTTTTCCTGTAATTGATTTCCAGTCTCATAGAGTTGTGGCCGATAAAATGCTTGATAAAATTTCAATTTTCTTAAATTTTCCAAGGCTTGATTTGTGACCCAATTTGTGATCTATCCTGGAGAATATTCCGTGTGCACTTGAGAAGAAAGTGTATTCTGCCACTTTTGGGTGAAATTTTTTATAAATATTAATTAAATCTATCCAGTTGGTTGTGTCATTTAAACTTGTGTTTCCTTATTTATTTTTATTTTGGATGATCTGTCCATTGGTGTAAGTGAGGTGTTAAAGTCCCCTACTATTATCATGTTATTGTCGATTTCCTATTTTATGGCTGTTAGCATTTGCCTTATAGACTGAGGTGCTCCTATGTTGGATGCATATATATTTACAATTGTTATATCTTTTTCTTGGATTGATCCCTTGGCCATTATGTAGTGTCCTTCCTTATCTCTTGTAAAAGTATTTATTTTAAAGTCTATTTTACCTGATAAGAGTATTGCTACTCCAGGTTTCTTTTGATTTTCATTTGCATGGAATATATTTTCCCATCCCTTCATTTTCAAACTGTATGTGTCCCTAGGTCTGAAGTGGATCTCTTGTAGACAGCATATATATGGTGTTATTTTTGTATCCATTCAGGCAGTCTTTTGGTTGGTGCTTTTAAACCATTTACATTCAAGGTTATTATCAATATATATGGTCCTATTACCAGTTTCCTAATTGTTTTTGGATTGTTTTTGTGAAATTTTTCTTCTCTAGTGTTCCCATATAGAAAAGTTTGTTTAGCATTTATTGTAAAGCTGGTTTTGGTGGTGCTGAATTCTCTTAGCTTTACTTATCTGTAAAGGTTTTCATTTCTCCATCAAATCTGAATGAGATCCTTGCTGGGTAGAGTAATCTTGGTTGTAGGTTTTTCTCTTTCATCACTTTAAGTATATCCTGTCACTTTCTTCTGCCCTACTGAGTTTCTGCTGAAAAGTCAGCTGATAACCTTATGGGGATTACTTTGTAGATTATTTTTTGTTTTTCCCTGCTGTTTTTAATATTTTTTCTTTGAATTTAATTTTTGTTAATTTGATTAATATGTGTCTTGGTGTTTTTCTCCTCAGGTTTATCCTGTATGGGACCCTCTGTGCTTCTTGGACTTGAGTGACTATTTCCTTTCTCATGCTAGGGAAGTTTTCTACTCTAATCTCTTCAAATATTTTCTCAGACCCTTTCTTTTACTTTTGTTCTTTAGACACATCTATAATTCAAATGTTGGTGCATTTAGTGTTGTCCCAGTGTTCTCTGAGATTGTCTTCAATTCTTTTCATTCTTTTTTCTTCATTCTGCTCCTCGGCAATTGTTTCCACCATTTTGTATTCCAGCTCACTTATTCGTTCTTCTGTCTGTTATTAATTCCTTCTAGTGTATTTTCATTTCAGTTATTGTGTTGTTCATCTCTGTTTGTTTGTTCTTTAATTCTTCTATATCTTTGCTAAACATTTCTTGTATTTTCTCATTCTGTGCCTCCATTCTATTTCTGAGATTCTGGATCATCTTTACTGTCATTACTCTGAATTCTTTCTCAGGTAGATTGCCTATTTCCTCTTCATATATTTGCTCTTGTAGGATTTTAACTTGCTCCTTCATCTGTGACATATTTTTTTGCCATCTCTCTCTTTTTTTTTTTTTATGACTGGGATTGTGTTTTTGTCTTACTTGTTGTTTGGTCTGAGGCTTCCAACACTGGAGCTTGTTGGCTGTTGGGTATAGGTGGGTCTTTGTGCTGAGATGAGGACCTCTGGGAGACCTCACTCCAATGAATATTCCCCAGGGACTGAGGTTCTCTGTTAGTCCAGTGGTTCAGACTCAGAGCTCCCACCACAGGAGTTTCCACCCAATCCTCTGCTCATGAACCAAAATCATGCAAGTTTCATGTGGCAGAAAAAAAAAAAAAAGGAGAGCAATATAAAGTAAAAAAATAAAATTAGATTAGGAAACTAACAGCTATGTTAGAAAGGATATGAAAAATATATACAGATGAAACATCAACCAGATGGTAAAACAGAAGCACAATAGTGAAAAAGAGGAGGAGAAAAAAAAAGTGGAAAACACCTTTGTTGTGGAGGGCAGGGTCTATTCTTAGTACCCACAGGGCTGGAAAAGGCCCTGGGAGGTATGGGGGCTGGGGCTTAGGCTCAAAAGACTGGAAGGGATCCAGGTGTGCCTCCCGCTTCTGGTCTCAGAGGGTGGGGGACCCCACCTGGGTGCCCAGCAGGCTTCCTGGTCCTGAGTGGGAGAGGCCAACACCCTCCACCCTTCTTCTGCTCCTTCAGTCCTGGAGATCCCCTCCAGTCTGCCTCTCCTGTCCTCCCCCGGCCTACCTTCTATTCCCTCAGGACCAACATGGACTAGAGGGGGCCTCTGAGGGGTTACCAGGCCCCATAGCAGGGCAGACTTCCCCTGCCAATTGGGCAGGGGAATTACTGGGCATGCTCCCCCTGATCCAAGTCCCCAAGGGTCCCTCCAGGCATGGGAATCCCTCCCTCCTTCAGCCATCCCTCAGGTTCTGTCCAGCCTCCTCTTCTCCTTGCCCCTCAGTCCCCCCACATCCTACCAGTTTGCTTGGCAGTTCCTCACATCTCCTTGGGCATTGAGGTACCCCCCAGTGTCAGGCAGATGTCCTAGTTTGTGGGGAGATGTGAACTCTGCATCTTCCCACACCACCATCTTGACTCTACTGCTTATTTCTTTAAGATTAAAAAAATTATTATTATGGTGTCTTTCACACTTTTAAAACTTCATAGATTCTTTGGACAAATGCCCATGTCTGGAGTAATTTGGAGTAAGCATGGTAAAGACCAAGACTATTGAGTTCATTTCTGCATTCCTCCCATTTGGCACTGATTCCAGGAAAATAGATGGTAGTCAATTAACATGACATTTTATTTTCCAAGATCACGGGATTTTAGAATAAGTAACACCTGGAACATCAAATTAAAATGCTAGCTGTTTGGTTTAGAATGATTTATTAAACTGTAAGTGAGGATTTAGGTTGTTTCAATGATTAATTATACATAAATTGATAAGCTAGTGCTGGACATTAACCGATCAATAAATACTAGCTACAACTGTAACTAAAGAGTATAAATTTGGTTAAAAATATTAAAATTTTTCCCAAGTTTCTGCCTTCTTCCTTTTATAAATACCAGGAATTAAAATCACAAAGAACATACTCAGACATTTTTCTAAAGGTTATACATTAGAGAAAGGTATTGTAAATTTTCATCACCAGCATATGCTGGTATAAAATATGAAATCAATTATTTATACTGTACATTTTACCTACATAATTAAAAATTGTATTAGTAATATGTCTTGAAACTATTGCATTGGATTATATAATTAACTATGAACTTACTTCTCTACAGAACTAGCTATGAAGAACAATTATAATTCAAAATTGATATGTTCCCAAAGTACTATAACAACCTCCAGATAGTTTTCCTAACATTCTAGCTGTATACTGCTGACTTAAAAGTTAAAGCTCAAATTTTACCAGTTTACTTCATAGGTAAACTGGTAACAGGCAAGGCTGAGAAATATTGAGAATAATTTGTTAATAAAAATTCTATCATGTTACACCAATATGAATGTGTTAAAGTATTCCTTGTACTTTTCAGTTGCTAGTTATAGTAAAAACTGTGTCATTTTTTCCAATAAGTACAAGTCAACATCTAATGGTGAAGAATTTTATTCAGACATCAGCTTCAGAAGAGTGGTGATAATGTGATTATTCTGCCTATATCCTGACAGTATATTGTATGACAAAAAGTAAAGAAACATGATGGAGCTGATGATTGGGAGAAAAATGCCCTAATATTGACTTACCTGAAAGTAGTGGGACCTTCAGTAAATGTCTTCATTTTTATGGGTCTCAATTTCCTCATCTATTGTATAAAATAAGGAGTTTAAATGAGACAATGTATAAAGTCCATTTCAACTATTAGCATGATGTGAATATATTGTGACCAAATTACCAAAGAGTTTATATTCACTTATTTTTAAGCTCTAAAAGTATTATAAAGCTAGAATTTACATATTTTGATTAGAAAATAAAGGGTATCCAAGTCAAATCAATACATTTATTAGATAGCTGATACACAGGAAATATTCCACTTATTAGAACATCAGAAAAGCTAGAAATCTTAGTGGGCCTCCTGCTGTTTCACTTAAGAGCTCTCCTCATGAAGGATTAAAAGAAGGGTACAAATAAATCTGGAATAGATATGAGACAGAGAACTGGAAGTTTCCAGATTTATTCCATATTTTAGTATAATCAGTTTTCTTCTTTGAATTATTATATTTTGTTCTATGAACTTGATAGTATGAGTATTTAGCCAGATTGTTCATTACTTGGTACATAGAATTGAAAGGGTTCCTGAGACTCTCTGTGAGAAGGTCAGAGGAGAAACAGGGTTAACTGAGGATAAGTGTTTGAAGGAGATGGGTATTGAACTCATACTTAATGGAATAGAAAGATGGAACAAGGGCAAAGTGGGCAACATGGGCAAAATGCTGCTTGACAGGAGTAGGCATTTATGAGAGAAGCAGGGTGAGGATTAAGGTTAAGAAGAGACAAGAGAAGGGAGGGAGAACAAGTCTAGCTTCAGCATTTTGAAGGTAACATTCAGAAGGTGGTGTTTGATCTGAGGGCAAAGGAGACTCACTGAAATAGACAGAAGACAGCTTAAGAGATTGGTATAGAAAATGATTTCAGAATAGTGTGTTACACACCTGGAGGGAAAAGAAACCAGGTTCTAGAAAGCCAACAAAGAGTAAATTATTATGTTTTATATCTTAGGTAACTAGGATTTCTACACACACAAATTGTAGACTAGAAAGGAAAGTAGAGAAATTAAAACTATATAACCGGGAACAAAGTTATTAGATTTTACAAAAGTAGAGCATAGAGGGAAAAACCACACTTTGGAATTAGAATAAACATCAGAGATTATCCATTAGTTTATGTGAAACATAGAGAAGCTATTAGAATTACTCAGTTATTTAGTTACTTTCAGAGCTAGAAATAGTAACAGGTCTCCTGACATCAAGTTTAATTTTATGTTTACTAAGTTATGATCCCCTTTCTTGGAAATTGAGAATTACTAAAGTGTTTGGATATATAAAGGAAAGGGAAATATCATCATAATTTTTCCTAAATTGTTGGAAAAATAGGCAATGTGGAAACTTTTGGGTGCACAAGCTTCATTTTTGCCAAATAAACTTGAAGATGGTAAATAGAAGTCCATATATTACTAATTTATTCATTCAATACATACTTAGATTTATTCATTCAGTATATGCTTACTTCATGTATGGTTCTAGGACCTTCTTCTACAAGAAAGACTTTGTCCCTCAAGACATTCATTGTCAATGGTATATATAAATGGGAAGGTAAATAATGATAACACAAGGTCATAAATTACATGATAGTATTATGCATAGGAAGTTATGTGAACCCAGAGAAAGGGTAAAGCTAACAGAGTTTTATTTAATCAGAGAGGACTCCCTGGAGGAGAAAATATTTGTAAATAAAGAGCAGCAATGATTTAGCCCAGAAGGGAGAGGAGAAAGGAGCTTCTCAGGATAAAGACAGCATTGGGATAAGCAGGTGTTACTGTGGTAAACTATAAGAAGTTCTGTGGGACTAGATATTGGAGGAGTGGGGTTGGGAGTGGAGACCACGGGAAAAGGCTAGGATCAGATCGTGAAGTGCTTCATATGCTATTGAGTTTACAGTACCAACTGCCAGTGCACAAGGAGCTAATAAAGGAAGCTAGTACGAGAATAATGATCAGATTTGTGCTCACTCTGGTAGCAATGTAGAGAGCAGTTTAGAGTCTGGGAGACTAGGTAGGAAGAAGCTTCAGAGCGCTTAAAGGAAAATAAAAGACAGCTTTAACTAGGGAGGTGTGGAGACTAAGTGTGAGGTAGGAAGAATTCAAGACTTATTTAGGAAGAAAGTTGCAAGGCTCACTATCAAAAGAATGGTACTTGGAGGTAAAGACTTTATGTCTCCAGGACTTTTGACTTGGATGATTTAGGAGGTGATAATGCTATTAAGAGACAGTGTCTGTTCAGGAGAGGTTAATAGAATAGCAATTTAATGGAAAGGTGAGGGAAGGAATAATAAGAAGAATACCTAATATATGTTAGGTATTGTACTACACACTTTGAAAAGGTTATCGTTGTAATACCGATGATCAACAGTTTTAAGCAAGCAAGGCTATATATATATATCCCAATTTCCATATACTTTAGAAAGAGTTACAAGATTTGAACTCATATACCTATGATTCAAAATTTATGCTCTGCCCACTTTATCCTTCTGAGTGAATCTCAGGCTGCATCCGAGCCCTAGCTATCCCACATATCAATCATTATGCTTTAGAAAAACATCACCTAACATTTAATATCCATAATTATAAAAATGATGGTAATAGTAATACCTCTCTCACAGTGATAAGTATCCAACAAGATGATTATGTGAAAGTATATTTGTAAATTGTAATTTGATAAATGTTCACTACTACTGTATCAACATAACTATTAGAGATTATTATGAGAATCTAAATTTATCTTTTTAAGTCATATTAATTGAGATTTAATATACAATACACACATTTTCTATATAGATTTTGATGAAGTTGACAAATCTGTACAGTCATGTATCCAGTACTACAATTGAAATGTAGAATATTTCCATCACACACAAAGTCCCCTTATGCCATCTTGCAGTCAGTCTCCTGACCATACCTCTCCTTCTGGCAACCACTGATCTGACTTCTGTTTCTATAGTTCTGCTTTTCTAGAGTGTCATATAAATGGATTCATTTGTATGTGGTCTTTTGTTTCTGGTAGTTTTCATTTAGTGTAATGCTTATGAGAATTACCAAAGTTCTTGCATATATAAGTAGTTCTTTATTTTTAAGGCTGAGTCATAGTCCATTGTATGGATGCATCATAATTTGTTTATGCATTCACCAGCTGATAGAAATTTATATTGTTTCCACATTTTGGCTATTATGAATAAACCTTCTTTGAATATTCAAGTACAATTGACCCTTGAACACTGCTGCGATTAGAGGTGCTGACCCTCTGCCCACTGGAAAATCCATGTTCAATTTATAGTCGGCCCTCCTATCCAAGTTTCTGTATTTCTGGATCCAAACAACCTTGAATCATGTAGTACTATAGTATTTACTATAGAACAAAAATTCACTTATAAGTGGAGAAACTCCGTTCAAACCTGTGTTCTTCAAGAGTCAACTGTAAAGGTATTGCATATGTTTTCATTTTTTTCTGATACTTAGAAGTAGCATTTCTAAGTCATGTAAGTGTATGTTTAATTTCATAAGAATCTGGCAAGCTTCTCTAGAGTGCATTCCCATTAGCAATGTATGAGAATTCTAGTTGCTGCACCTCTTTACCAGCAATTGATGTTGTCAGTCTTTTTCATTTAGCCAATTGTAGAGGTATCTCAATGTGGCTTTATGTATTCCTCTAATGACTTAGAATTTGAACATCTTTCATGTGCTAATTTTCCATCCTTTGTGTATGTTTCTGTGTGAAGGATCTGTTTAAAAATTTTCCCAGTTTTTGTGAATTCTTTTCTCATAATTGACTTGCAAGAGTTCTTTATATAAAATGTTTCTGGATACAAGGCATTTGAAATAATTTCACCAGTTCTCCAGCTTGTCATTTTTTTTCTGAAGTCTGTCATTCTGAAAACAAGGTTTTTCATTTTTTTGTTCAATTTTATCAATTGTTAAATTTTATGTATCATATATTTCTGTCCTAAAAATTTTTACTTAAACTAAGTTGTACAAAGTTTGCAAAGGTAAAGCTTCACAAAATTTCTCTCCTATGTTTTCTTGTGGTAATTTTATAGTTTTATCTTACATTAGGGATATAATCCAATTAAAATCAATTTTTTTTTGTAGGAGGTGTGGGTAAAATTATTATTTTTTGACACACATATGCAAAATTGTTCTGGTGTTGTTTATTTAACAAAGCAATCATTTTCTTAATGAATTACCCTAGAATCATTATTGAAAGTCAGGTAACCATGTATGTTATGAGTCTATTCCTGGTTTCTCTCTTCTTTTCCAATGATCCGTATGTCTCTCCTTATGTTAATACCACACTGTCTCGATTATTATAGGTTTAAATAAGTATTGAGACCTGTTAATGTGATCTTTGAATTTCTTATAGAAAAGGCTTTTATCCAATCTGATAATCTCTGAATTTTAATTGCATAAAAGTACAAAGAAGAAAATAAAAATCACACATAAGCTTTTCGACAATGATTATTATTCAGAAATGGATATAGTTTCTTGGTATTTTTATTTTATAATGCTTATAAAATTATTATCATAGTATATTTAAAACACAATATCTTAAAATTGTTATATAACATAGTAGCATGGACAATTTATCCTGTTTGGAATTCTTATCTTTATTTGAAATTATTATTTAATGGATATTTATTTGTATAGAAATCTCATAAATTATGATGCAAGTATTGGACATTTAGGTGACTTTAATTTTTGGTGTTTTACAGCATTGTGATGAGTTCTTTTTCCATAATTCTTTATTTATATCTCTGATTATTTCCTACTACAGCTTAATTCCAAAAAGTAGAAATATTGGGTCAAAGAGTATGAGCAATTTTAAGACCCCTAATATCTATCCATTAGATAAAAATAGGGATAGAAACAAAGATATATTATTCCACATTGTCCACCAAATTTATATTCTTATCAGCCTTATATAGAGTGCTCATTTCCTCTAATTCTTACAGAAACTGGATATTAAATTTTTAATCTTTGCTAAATTGATTAAAAAAAAAAACTCACTATGACGATGATGAATTTTCTTGGATTACTAGTGAGGCTGAATGTTTTACAACTTAACTGGCTATTTGTATTTTTCCATGTGTTAAATACTGATGCACAATGACAATTCTTCTTTTGAGTATTCAAAAATTTTTAACGATTTGAAAAAAGTCTTTGGTGTTGTTTGGTATATATTTTGCACATTAATTAATGTGTGTACTAACTAAAACATACATGACCATATTTCATTTGCCTTTAATTTTATTATTTTTAAAGAGATTAAAAATTATATATGTTGCCAAGCTGGTCAATATTTCACATTGTTATTATCTTCCATTCACAACTATTTTATATTCCATCATGATATACTTAAAATAATTTATTTCATACCCAGAAATCAGAAATTCATCCATATTTTAAAAGGTATTTTGTAACATTTTTATTTTTGAAATTTTATTGTTTGATATGTTTGCTTTTGTCTTTGTAACTTTACAATATAGTTTAGCTGAAAGGGCAAGGAATTCTTATTCACAAGTATAGGAATAATATTTCTGGCCATTCTAAGATTTTTTAATTAGAAAAAGGAAAAAAAAACTAGGATAATTAACAAAGTTGTGTTTATAAATTAAGTTGGGAAGAACAGTCAAGTTTTAATTATTTAGTTTTCTTACCCTGGACTTTATTCAAATCTGTTTTCCTTAGTAATGTTTTAAAGGGATTTAAGTTTTTGTAGATATAGTTAATTTTTGGTTGTAAATTCTCTATATTTTATGTGGCTTAGTTTACAGTGTTCCAATCTTTGACTTCTAACATCTCTATTTTTAAATAGTTAGTATTTTATTGACTCATAGGGTTGTGCATGGTAAAATATATATTTTCTGAAAATAGTGGAATTTAATTCTTTGTCAGTTTGTCCATTTTGGATCTTCGTAATCAAAATTTTTTCCTACTTAAATCAGACAAAAAAACACTTTTAGGATTGATGCAATAAACTCTTGACAAATGAGGAAAAAGCCAATTTTTACTTGATTCATTTACAGGCACACATTTGGCTTGGAGAATTTCTTCCTTGTCTAGATGCAAACAAAGCACAGTTATGGCAGGGTCCCCAAAATAGAGCAGAGCCTACAGTTCCATGCCTTTCCTGAATGAAAGTCCTGAATAAAAAAACAAAATAAAACAAATTCTTTATTAGCTCAACCTTAGGAAGGAGGCCAGCAATTAACAACTTGAACAATTGCATTTATGTTTGAAAATGATGGCTTAGGGAATACTTCATAAACAGTTTTATGCCATTGGATTCTCAATAAATTCTGTCATATGTCTTTTGTAATAATTAAAATGCATTTGCCATTTTCTTTTCTTATCATTCGCTGACCCTCCTCAATCTTAATTAGGGTAAGCAAGACAGAATCAATTTACACTTCTTCATAGCTTTGAAATATATCTGGTAGTTTTAACAGTGCTCTTTTTTCAAAAAAATGAATGCCAAGATTAATCTGTCAAAGTAAATTAGATATGGAGAGATTTACTAGCTTAGTATCTAAAAATTAAAACTTTGTAACATGAATAGATACTAAATTTTCATTGAAAGTGTACACCCTGGAATTTCAGACCTGGAATGAAATTTTTTTTTTCTTTATAAAGATAATAACAGAAAATATACTGCCCAGGAAGCAATAGAATAGATTTTATAATTATAATCTACACTTAATTCATAGAGCTTGCTGAAATTTCCAGATATTTCTCAAGCATAATTAAGTTTTAGATATATGTGTGATATTACAATATTTAGAAAATTTGTTTTTTCTGTATGAATTTTTGATAAATCTTATTTCTTATTTTCTCCTTGTCAACTTCAAAATATTTCCATTTTCACACTATACTTGGGTGTTTTACCTGAGTTTAGTTAATGATTGAATCAGATAATGAGCACTCTATCAATATTGCCACCTATGTTGGAGGTATTTTGCCTTAGGTTTACCTCAGTCTGAATGAATAGGATAAAATAATAATATGTAAAAAAAAGAACTGCATTTGGGCTCCATCTCCAAACTAACTTAAGTCATTGTTTCATTTATGATTTATAATAATATAGAGTTACTGCATTATTATTCACTTTGTGGAACTACTATTTGTTTTATATATCAAAGTTTTTCAACTTAAGTTTCCATTACTTTTTTAACAGCACAGATTCTTTGGGTTTAAAAAGAAAATTAAAAAATAATCCTGTGATAAACCAAAGTTGGAGGTGATACAATTTTTAATGAGGGAGAAGTGTGAGTGAAAGAGAAATTGAAGATTTGATTAGGCTTTACAATGGGAGTTATTTTCAAAAAAAAAAAAAAAAAAAAAAAAAAGAGGCCACATTTGAGATAGATCAAAGGTTTAAAATGCAAGATACTCCATAAGCATAGCAGTCACTTCTGCTCTAAATAGGGGAAAATAATATTTCTATCAAGAAGCTGTCAGAACAGGAATTTAGACAATAAACTATTTTAAATTGATAGAAGTATTTTCTCTTCATCTTAGAACTAATTTAAGATCCAAGAGTACCTGTGCATTTGAATGAGAATTCTCCATAAAATAAATGTGGGTAAATAATTTCAAACTTGTAACATTCTCCTGATATATAGGTAGTTTCTATAAAGTACCAATTTAACATATATCTCCTCACTGGTTTTACATTTATTCTGTTTACTGAAATATTGCTAAAAAATGAAAGATTTCTTGTACATTTATTCTGAACAAGATATGTATGATGCATTTTCACTGACTAAAAGTGACTAAGAAAATTAGGTTGTTTAAACGGGTATTATTCTCCCTCATTAAATTTCATAAAAAATCCAAGACAGTAATTATTGTTTTATTTGAAAATAGTATCTTTTATTAAAAAGTAGACCCAACTTAGGGGTTTTGGATATCTCCTTAATATGTTAAGGGGCAGGAATTGTCATAGACAATATTGTAACAATGTGCCTTATTTAAGAATCATGAGCTGTAGATCTCATGAGTGATTGACTTGATCCTATCGTTCAGTTTTAGACTTTCTCAAGAGACTTCTCTGAGTCTCTTTAGAAACTCTCTCTCCCTCTCTTTCTCTGTCTGTCTTTCACACAGACACACAGACACACAGACACACACACACACACACACAGAAACACAGTTTTTACTGGTCCTTGACATTTCCTCTATCACATACTAGAGGAACAGACAATCCAGGATTCTGGGACCTAGGTTTAACTGTTATCTGTATCTTTTTCCAGGTTTTAAAATTGAAAAGTATATCATGTAAGCACATCACATAATTTGGCAAAAAGAAACAGTCTAGTGAAAGTTCATGTTTATTAGATTAATTTACAGGATATTACAAATAATTTGGGGAAACTAAGTTTGCATGAAAAATAAATGCCTAATAAGTAATTTGGGTGTATTACTTTGCATTTTAAGTTTAACTATTTCAAAGTATTATTATTAAGTTTGGAAGCACATCACTATTATAATTATTCTGTATATTACATATCAGAAATATTTATTGAATGCTAAGCAATGTAGTAGGCATTTTGCATCCATTAATTCATTCAATACTTAAAACACACCTACGAGATAGGGTTACCTTGTCCATTTTACCTATGAGGAAACTGAAGCTCAAAAAGAATCAACACTGTTACACAGTCAGCACATCACAGAGCAAGGACTTATGTCATCACCAGCCTAGATACAAACTCCAGGGTCTGTCTTTCTCCTGTAGGGTAATACAACATTGCAATTGTCTATTGCTGCACTCTTTAAAGCTCTGTTTTTTTCCCACTTATTCGATCAAAATATACTGAATGCTTCCAATATCCCAAACATTGTTCTGGATGCTAAGAATAAAGAACACAGGTGTGTATAACAGGTACAGTCCCTGATCTCATGGAGGGTTCAGTTGAGTAAGAATATGTGGTATTCACATTATTACATGAATGAATGTATAATGATAATGTGTATTATGTGTTATTAAGGAAAAATAAGGCATGTGATGAGAATATAACAGAGGCACCTTATTTAAGTTTTGGAACCGGTACTCTCGAGGGAAGTCTTGATTGAGGAAATAACATGTAAAGTTATGCAATGAGTTCACCAGGTGAAAGAGTAAGAACAGCACTCTTGGTTCCAGGGTCAGCATGTTAACAGGTTCTGCTCTGAAGTAGTAGTTGGATCTCCTGCAAGAGGATAGCAGGAGCTAAGCAATGTAGAACCTTATGGACTATAAGAACAGTAACTTTTATCTCCTTTCTTTTTATTACTGAAATTCTACCTGTCCTTCCAGGCCCTGAAGAAGTCTGTCGTACTCTGTGAAACATTCATGACCACTCATGCCTATGCTAACCTCTCCTTTCTTTGTTTATCTATGTGTATATCTTCATGCACTACTAGCCAAAATGTTCACAAGTGTGAAGCTGTAGGTCCTTAAGAGAAGAAGCAAAGTGATATAATCCTCATCACATGGAGTGGATGAGTACATATCCTGAATTTAAATGTGAAATTGAATTTTGTGACAGGCCTTCTTAAGATGGGGAATTAGATACAACTAAAACCTTTTACGAGAAACCAAAGATGATTTATATGAAGTCAGTGACTTGCTTCATTAGCATATCTGAATGTCTGAAGTGAAAATAGGTGAAACAAATAAAATTGGAATACTATATAAACATGAAATATTACATTAAGGATAAAGCTAAAGATATACTGTTATGGGGTTTTGAGAATTAGCAAACACCTTAGCATCATATTCTTTTGAAGTTAATGTATAAATAGTATGTACTTCAATAAAATCAAATTCATACTGCAAGTCTGAGAAATACATAGAATTTTAGATCTTTCCTTATTTGAGAATAACTCTCAAAAGAGGAAAGACACAAAGAAGTAATTTGCGCCAAACTTAGAAGGTTTGTTTTCACAAAAATGAGTTATAATACTGACAGCTTTTCATGGTGAAGGAAACAATAGAAAATAACCTTGTTGGGTCCTTTTGTTTCTATGACAACGTTTGTTTCATGACATGTAGGATGACTAAGAAAAAGCCTCCTAAATTGGAGTTTATGATGAAAATATCAATGGAATATTCAGTAGTGCATTTTTTCCCCTATAAGTTGTTCTACCTATTTCATGTTTCTTTGTTCCACTGACAGCCAACTTACTGGAGACAAATTGAAAATAACTTCTCTTCTTTTTGCTCCCATATCTGAGAATCATTAAATAAGTGTTCTCCTTATGACTATGTCAGGTTTATAAAAGCTTCTATTTAATACTTTTAAAATTTCATTTACTGGAAATTAATGCAGTTACTGTAATTGAGTTTAATATCTTTTTGGTTGATTTTATAAATTTATAAATAAATTATAAAAAGTATTATGATGCAAATTTAAAATGTATGACCAATCAGAAGATTCTATCAAACTGGTGGTAATGATTTGACAACCTTCTCTTTCCTCAAATAATATTGCAGTAAAATTTAACAGTGAACCACTAAGATTAGAGAGACAGTTGCATTCTAACTAATATTAATGTAATTTTTATCCCATTGAAATCTATTGTCATAGTTGCTTCTGACATATTGAATCTCTATGGTAAAACCTAATGAGTTATTCTCATTTTTGGTGTGTCTGTGATTCAGTTCTCCTCCTCCTACTCTTCATGTTCCCCACACAAGTGATTAATCTGTAGTTACCCTCTTTTATGCATTCTTTCCTCAGTTCCCTCTTCCCCATCAAAATGTACCTACTATGTGACTCATTCCCTCAATGAGGAAATAATCTGATGAATAACTGATAACCAGCCATTACAGGGTGATAAATCCAAGAGTACAATGGTTCCAAGTGGGAAAGTATTTGAAAAAATATACCTTTTGAAGATGTACAACTCAAATTCTACTATGCAGGTCACTCTATTCATACATGCTATCAGTTCCACTGAGAAATTAACCATTGATAATCTTTGGAACAATATGACAATCTTCATATGTCATTTCTTCTGAAAAAACAATTTAATAAATCTTTCTATGTCATGATTTCAGCAACACTCATTGAGAGGGCATGCCACTTGGAAAATAAACAAGCCTAAAATGCATCAAAACAGAAATGGCTCCTAAGGGGTGCATTCTAGCTTATAAACAGTTATTTTGAATATCTGTGAAGATCACTTGAGTCAGTGGATTCTAATATTGTCTCTGCTACTGATACTTTTTCAGACCCTTTGTAAAAATATGGGCCAGTTAATGTCCAAAGTACTGGGATAGAGAGAGATGAATCCACACCATTTCTATCCTGGGGGATTTTTCAGTCTAGTGAAAGAAACTGATATATAAATGGATACTTTCATCATAATGTAGAAAATGCAGTGATTGAGATATGCACAGGGGCAATGAAGGTTTAGGATGGAGGAAAGTAATAATGTTTTTCTGTTTCAATTACTCAGAGACACTTTTGAAATAGATGGCAACACACAAAATTACCCTGAACACTATGGATAAGAAAAGTCCTATAGAAAATCCAAGGTATTATTAACTATCATCATCACATTAAGTGGCTACCTTTCTGGTTTAATATAATGTGTAAAGTATATGAAGTAGGCTATTCAAATTATGCAACAGTTAGACTTATTTTCTTCACTTATTCTTGAAGGTCTTCTGACTTGAAAGGCATGACTTGAAAAATATTCTTATTTGTGATCCTGTCAGTTTTTGATTACAGTAAATATTTTGATTCCAAACTACTGTAAAAATACAAAAAAATAGAAAGATATTTCCTGTTATTTAAAAGTTAAAATTATTATTTAACAGTGAGAAGTGATTTTATGACAAGAGTCATTTCAAAAACATCTGGAAGGTGGTAGAGATTCCTTTCCATGGGATTCTATACGTACTTCTACAAAAGCCAGACTTCCTCAAACCCCAGCCTCAGCTGTGGTAATGGCAATTAAAACCTTATTTCATGCTATATTTTAATGGAAAAATGTCTTTCTGGACTTCTGAATTATTATTCTGCAAGGTGGATTAAATTCAGTGTTCATTTCTAACTGATTTGGTTCGCTGTTGTCTAGTAATATCAGTTATTTATCAAACTTGATTAAATGTAAGTGACATTCATTCAACAAACATTTACAGGGCACCTTCAATATACAGGGCAGTGTACTAATCACTGTAGATAAAACATGGCTTCTGCTATCATAAGACTTATGATTTATTGGAGGACAGAGACAAGTATATTTATGCTTACAAGACAGTGGTGGATGTTATAGGAGAGAAAGATGAAAGGTGCAATGCAGGCAGAGAAAAGGACATTTAAACTAGACTGGAATAGCTGAGAACACTTCTTCTGAGAAGTGTGCTTGAGCTTTATCCTGTCTAAAACATATATGGTTGGAGGAGGGCATTTGAGCGTTTTTCACTTGAAATTAAACATACAGTTTTGTCCCTTGCTAGGGTAGTAATTAAGAGCTGATGATTTTTTGAATAAATTTTGAATATATTTTAATCTGTGTGGTAAAAAAGAATTTTTTATAACCTACTTCACTGCACAATTTGAATTATTGAGGCAAAATAAATGTGTAGTTAGAAATCACATGGCCAGCATCTCAGAGTTGGGGTGGCACTAAAACTGATTCTTTCAATAGTGTATCTGAGTCTATTTTAGTCTCTATTAGAAAATCAGGAAGCAAAGTACATAAGGAGATAAAGATGGAAGTGCAATAAGTTATCCTTATCTTTCCGGACCATATCCATTGTTCTTCTCTAGGATTTAGTCATTTTCTACATGGTTTTTGGGGAAGTGAGCTTGAAAGATTAATTGACTGTCTGAGGCAGAGAGGCATAAGAGAGACAAAAGGCAAATACTGCTTAAAAACAAGGTTAAACAACTATAAAGGACTCACCTCTCTTCTTGCTCCATAGAATGCACTCACTGTCCATTCATTACACAGTTAATATATTTACTTATAAAACTTTTATGAATTATCCACTATGTGGTCAGACTCTGCTGGGATTCACAGAAGTATCAGACATAATTTATATTACACTGGAGCTTACGGTGTAGCAGAGAAACCTATATTCACATAAATGTTTGTAGTAGAACGTAATCGATCTATTGATTGAAGTACATAGGTTAGATGCACAGGACCAAGCAAAGAAGGAGACCTAGAAAGGCTTCTGGCAGGAGGTGATGCTTGAACTGCTTCTTGAAAAGCCAGAAAATTAGTAATTAGTAAGTGTTCAACAGGTTGATGAGTACATTTTAGGCAGTGGCAAAGCCTGATCTTTGAGATGTGTGACAACCTTGATCATGGGCTGTGTATAAGAGTTGGGAGGAGGGTTCTGCATAAAAGGAGGAGAGGTGAGAGAAAAGTCTGGAAAGGCATGCAAAAACTGGACAACACCAAAAATCCCACTGAAAGAAGATCTTAGTCTTAGTCTATAAGTTGAAGGAAAGCCTTAACATTATAAAATTATAACACCTTAGTCAAAAAAATACTTGTACACAAATATTCATGGCAGTATTATACACAATAGCCAAGAGATGGAAACAATGCAAATGTCCCTCAATTGATTAATGGATAAACACAATGTGACCTACCCATAATGGAATATTATTCAGCCACAAAAACAAGGGTGAAAATGTAAATATTAAGCTAAGCGAAAGGTCACAGATTGTATGATTTTATTTACATGATATGTCCAGAATATGCAAATCCATAGAGACAGAAAACAGATTAGTGCTTACCAGGGGCTGAGGGAAGAAAGGAATAGGGATTGGCTGCTTATTGAGTAGGGAGTTAACTTTTGGGGTGATTATAATGTTATGGAACAAGGTAGCAGAAATGGTTGCACAAAACTGTGAATATACTAAATTTCAATGAAATATATATTTTCAAAATGTTAAAAATGGTAAATTTTATGGTATGTGTATTTTACCACAATAAAAACATAAAAATCTTAGTTTAAAACTAAGGGAGATGGCAGGAACTGATGTCATGAACAGTCATTTTTTTTTATACACGATATACAGTTGCATGTGCAAGATTCAGGGGAAGATGTCTGCTGTTAAAATAGACCGGCTACACAGTCCTAGTGAACCTTTCGCCAGGATATGGAATAATTTTGTGTCTCTGTTGTAATTCATTGTCCTTTGCTAGTACAGCCACTCAGATACTCTTTTCAGTGTAGGGCCTATGACTATTTTACACAGTAGGCATTCAAGAAACCTAATACATGATTCTGCCAAAACAGGGTTTAGTATTTATTTTGTCTTTAAATCAATAAGTTATAAACTCTTAAACTATTTCCTTAAGTGGTTCTTCCTTATCCTCTTAAGAGGCTATTCTTCATTTTTCAGTTAACATAAGTTTACTTTTTCTCACATTATTAAGCAGTATACCTTTTTAGTTTACATCATAGCTTGCTTTTCCTTCAAGGACAATAATTTAATAGCAATTTATCTTGTGTTGTCATTATTCTATTTCAATTCAGAAGAACTTATAAGTCCTGGTTGGACCATGCTAAGCTAATGTGATCAGTATATATCATATCAATCCAGTGAGTTGACCAAACACAAATTATTCTTAAATTACCAAATTAAAAAATTAAGGCTCAGGGTAATTAAGTGACCTGGCATAAAAATAGTAGAGGGCAGAGCCTGCGCTCACACTTGGGCCTTCACATTGAAGATGGAAATTAGCCCAAGACTGAGGCTAATTCATCAGCTCTTCATCCGAGTAGACTGAGATTAGTCAGCCAGTTTTAAACCTGATCCTGTAGAATGACATTAAACTTCTGCCTACATCTTTCCTTTGTCATGCCCCTCTTGCTCTCATTGATAAGACCCTAAATATAAATTTAGCCCACCCTTTTCTATCCTACTCAGAAGCTTCATTCTTAGTGCTCTCCACTGGGTGATCTCAAGCTTTGGGAACATAAATATTCAGAATGAAGGGAAGTTTGAAGCTCATCTTACAGCCTTACTGGGTTGTAAGAATTACCTGTGATCATGGATGTGGTATAGTGTCTCTGTGGCATCAGAATGTACAACACTATGGGTGTGGTGGGACATGGACAAAGGTGGTCAAAAAGTAAATACTAGTAATAAGTTCTGGGGATGTAAAGTACAGCATAATGACTAAAGTTAATAATACTGTATTGTATTTGAAAGTTGACAAGAGAATAGATCATTCTTTTGTCTTTTTAAAAATTTTTATTTTTTATTGAAGTATTATTAATGAGATTTGATCTTAAAAGTTATCATTACAAGAAAAAATGTAACTATATGCAGTGAAGGATGTTAACTAAACTTATTGTGGTAATCATTTCACAATATACACAAATATCAAATGATTATGTTGTACATCTTGGACTAATACAATGTTAAAAAAAGAACATACAACACTACAGAGATGGTCTTATGGATTGCAGCATATTTTTAATCCCCCAAACTGTAGTTACTATATCTACTATAAAATATCTCTCACTTTGAATTTATTACTTTTTAAATGACCTCATCATATTGTAATATGAGTTGAATGAGGAAAATACGGTAACTTTATGTACTTGCTGACTGTGATTGCCTGTGCTGCTGATGTGGCAAATGTCTTCTTCCTGCAATATTCAAGAATCATATACTCTCCAATAAATATGTTAAATTAAAAAAAAAAGAATCATATACTTCTAAAGGAAAAAAAAATCACACTTGTATGGGTAAATAAACAAGTCACTCCACACTATGGTAATGAATTAGACACTTATGGAGGTTGTATTTATTAACCTTTTAGAGGCTAATTCAAATTCATTCTTAAACTGTGTCTGAATGGCAGCATCTGTGGCACCATTGAACTGATACGAATCTATTTACTTTGGTTTTAATATGATTAAATCAAATTAATTATTTAGTGTGTTAGCAATCATAGGTTCTGACACTTATAAAGCAGTCAAAGTTTTGATTCAGCCAGCCCTTCCCCCATGATACTTTGTATAAATGATTGTTATATACATTATTCTATTAAATCCTGAAGCAACACTGTGAGGTTTTTTTTTGTTTTTTTGTTTTGTAGGTTTTTTTTGCCATTTTTGTAGATAATTAAGCAGTATCATAAACATTATCAAGTTAATAAGTAAAAAAGCAGAGCCGGAACCTGCCTGGTATTTTCAGTTTTTTCACACACAAAAATATATTTGTCCCTTGAATTTAAAAAAACAGGGTACAGCCATATTACATTAAGCTAAAAAGTAATGATTGTAGAAAGAAAAATATAGTAAAAGCAAGAGTACATTGTTATTCTCTACAAAAAGTTTATCATTCAGCTTTGAATTTCCATTTCCTTTTATCACTTCTTCATACTTTTATTTAAAAAATTTTGCAGCTTTATTGATATACAACTGACATATAATTAATTGCACATATTTAAAGTGTACAATTTAATAATTTTGATTTTTGTATTCTCCCATGAAATTATTCCTACACTCAACATCTCCATATCTATCCCAAAAGTTTTTCATGCCACTTTGTAACATTTCCTCTAGTCCCTCCCTCCCTATCTAATCCCGACCCTGCATCTCTGGGCAACTACTAGTTTACTTTGTGAAGCTATAGATTAGGTTGTATTTTCTAGAAGTTTATATATTAGGGATCATACAGCACATTCCTTGTTTTGCCCAGCTTCTCCCACTTAGCATATTTATTGTGAGATTCATCCATGTTGTTGCATATGTCAATAGTTCATTCTTTTTATTGTCATATAGTATTCCACTATCAGTATACACCACAGCATATTTATCCATTCAACTGTTGGCAGTCATTTGGGCTGTTTTCATTTTGTGCTGATGCAAATAAAGCTGTTAGGAACATTTGTTGTGCAAGCTGTTGTATAT
Organism: Phocoena sinus; assembly: GCF_008692025.1. Taxonomy (NCBI): domain Eukaryota; kingdom Metazoa; phylum Chordata; class Mammalia; order Artiodactyla; family Phocoenidae; genus Phocoena; species Phocoena sinus. The sequence continues at coordinate 27,575,201 of NC_045770.1, forward strand.
ACAAATGCATTTGCTTTTCTTTGCCTAATCCAAGGAGTGGAATGACTGAATCATATGTTAGGTATATGATTAGCCTTTATGGAATTGCCTTTCTGAAGGACTTTGTTTTCCAAATTGATTATGCTATTTAACATTTCTACCAACAGTGTATGAGTGCTTTAGTTTTTCCACATCTCTACATTTTTGCCAAGGATTTATCCTTTATTAGATATATTATTTGCAAAACATTTTCTACTGGTCTATGATTTGATTTTTATTTTTTTAGCTCTACTTTCTGATTGTTCATTGCTAGTATATGGAAATATAATTGATTCTGTTTTTCTATAGATCTTTTATCCTACAACCTTTGTAAATTTACTTATGAGATCTACTGGTTTTCCTGAAGGTTCCATTAAATTTTCTATATCGATAATCATACCACAGGCAAATTAATATGGTTTTACTTTTCCTTTCCAATTTGGATGCTTCTCTCCCACCCAATTTCTATATTTACTTGGGTAGAACATGTAGCACAGTTTGAAGAAAAGTGAGGAGAAAATATATTCTTGTCTTTTTCCCAATCTTAGAGAGAAAACTTTCAATCTATTAAGTATGATGCCTGTTAGCAAGTGAAGGATGTTAACTTCCATTCCTAGTTTACGAGAATTTTTATTAGCAGTAGGTAACGGATTTTGTCAATTATTTTTCTGTGTCTATTGAGATAACCATATGTTTTCTATTTTATTTGTTAATATCATTAGTTACACTGACTGATTTTCAAATGTATAAGCAATCTTGAAGTGATATATTTTACTAGGTCATGATGTATTATCCTTTCAGTATATTGTTGGATTCAATTTACTAAAATAATTAATAAGTGCATAGTGGTATCAAATCAGAATTTCAATTTGGATTTCCTTTTTGGTTACTGAAGCTGAATAGATTTTTATGTATTTATTTGTCATCTCTGTTATCTTTGGTAAAATGTCTGTGCATTTTTAGTTGAGTCATTTGTTTTCTTCTTGTTGATTTTTGATAATTGTTTATAGTTTTAGAATGCAAGTCCTATTTTCAATATATGTTTTCCAACTATATTCTCCTTTTGCTCAGTGTGCTCCAGGGTTTTACTTGTTTTTTATTCTCTAGCAGTGACTTTCACAGACGAAACATTTTTATGAAATCCAATTTACTATGTTTTCTTTTATGAATCATATATTTGGTGTCATGTCTAAAAACTATTTGGATAACCCCAGATGGTGAATATATTCTCCTAATATTTTACTCTAACTTTTATAGCTTTACATTTCACATTTAGATCTATGATCCATATTTAGATAAATTTTGTACTAAGTGTTAGGCTCCACTGTGCACATTTTCCCTACATCATGGTCTAGAAACTCTTTCAATGCAATAACCTGAGGCAACAGCAAGGCTTATGTCATTTGTTTCTCATCTCTCAAGACCACTGTTTATATGTCTTTAAAAAAAATCTTTATTGGAATATAATTGCTTTACAATGGTGTGTTAATTTCTGCTTTATAACAAAGTGAATCAGTTATACAAATACATATGTCCCCATATCTCTTCCCTCTTGCATCTCTCCCCCTCCCCCCCTCCCTATCCCAACCCTCTACGTGGTCATAAAGCACCAAACTGATTTCCCTGTGCTATGCGGCTGCTTCCCACTAGATATATATTTTACATTTGGTAGTGTATATATGTCCATACCACTCTCTCACTTTATCCCAGCTTACCCTTCCCACTGCCCGTATCCTCAAGTCCAGTTTCTAGTAGGTCTGTGTCTTTATTCCCATGTTGCCACTAGATTCTTCATGAACATTTTTTTCCTTTTTAGATTCCATATATATATATCTTAGCATACAGTATTTGTTCTTCTCTCTGACTTACTTCACTTTGTATGACACACTCTAGGTCCATCCACCTCACTACAAATAACTCAATTTCATTTCTGTTTATGGCTGAGTAATATTCCATTGTACATATGTGCCACATCTTCTTTATCCATTCATCTGTTGATGGACACTTAGGTTGCTTCCATGTCCTGGTTATTGTAAATAGAGCTGTAATGAACATTCTGGTACATGACTCTTTTTGAATTATAGTTTTCTCAGAGTATAGGTCAAGTAGTGGGATTGCTGGGTTGTATGGTAGTTCAACTTTTAGATTTTTAAGGAACCTCCATACCGTTCTCCATAGTGGCTGTATCAATTTATATTCGCATCAACAGTGCAAGAGGGTTCCCTTTTCTCCACACCCTCTCCAGCATTTATTGTTTGTAGATGTTTTGATGATGGCCATTCTGACCGGTGTAAGATGATATGTCATTGTAGTTTTGATTTGCATTGTTCTAATGATTAATGATGTTGAGCATGCTTTCATGTGTTTGTTGGCAATCTGTATATCTTCTATGGAGAAATGTCTTTTAGGTCTTCTGCCCATTTTTGGATTGGGTTCTTTGTTTCTTTGTTCTTGAGCTGCATGAACTGCTTGTAAATTTTGGAGATTAATCCAATGTCAGTGGCTTCATTTGCAAATAGTTTCTCCCATTCTGAGGGTTGTAATTTAGTCTTGTTTATGGTTTCCTTTGCTGTGCAAAAGCTTTGAAGTTTCATTAGGTCCCATTAGTTTATTTTTTTTTATATTCCCATTTCTCTAGGAGGTGGGTCAAAAAGGATCTTGCTGTGATTTATGTCAGTGTTCTGCCTGTGTTTTCCTGTAAGAATTTTATAGTGTCTGGCCTTATATTTAGATTTTTAATCTATTTTGAGTTCATTTTTGTGTATGGTGTTAGGGACTGTTCTAATTTCATTCTTTTACATGTAGCTGCCCAGTTTTCCCAACAGCACTTACTTAAGGGATGGTCTTTTCTCCATTGTATATTCTTGCCTCGTTTATCTAAGAAAAGGTGACCATATGTGCATGGGTTTATCTCCGGGCTTTCTACCCTGCTCCATTGATCTATATATCTGTTTTTGTGCCAGTACCATACTGTCTTGATTACTGTAGCTTTGGAGTATAGTCTGAAGTCAGGGAGCCTGATTCCTCCTGCTCCATTTTTCTTTCTCAAAATTGCTTTGGCTATTCGAGGTCTTTTGTGTTTCCATACAAATTGTAACATTTTTTGTTCTAGTTCTGTAAAAAATGCCAATGGTAGTTTGATAGGGATTGCATTGAATCTATAGATTGCTTTGGGTAGTATAATCATTTTCACAATGTTGATTTTTCCAGTCCAAGAACATATATATATATATATATATATATATATATATATATATATATATATATATATATAATTCTCCATCTATTTGTATGATCTTTACTTTCATCAGTGTCTTATAATTTTCTGCATACAGGTCTTTTGTCTCCTTAGGTAGGTTTATTCCTAGATATATATATATTTTTGTTGCAGTAGTAAATGGGAGTGTTTTCTTAATTTCACTTTCAGATTTTTCATCATTAGTGTAAAGGAATGCAACAGATTTCTGTGCATTAATTTTCTATCCTGCTACTTTACCAAATTCATTGATTAGCTCTAGTAGTTTTCTAGTAGCATCTTTAGGCGTCTCTATGTATAGTATCATGTCATCTGGAAACAGTGACAGCTGTACTTCTTCTTTTCCGATTTGGATTCCTTTTATTTCTTTTATTTCTCTGATTGCTGTGGCTAAAACTTCCAAAACTATGTTGAATGATAGTGGTGAGAGTGGGCAAACTTGTCTTTTTCCTCCTGATCTTACTGGAAATGGTTTCAGTTTTTCACCATTGAGAATGATGTTTGCTGTGGATTTGTCATATATGACCTTTATTATTTTGAGGAAAGTTCCCTCTATGCCTACTTTCTGCAGGGTTTTTATCATAAATGGTGTTGAGTTTTGTCAAAAGCTTTCTCTGCATCTATTGAGGTAATCACATGGGTTTTCTCCTTCAATATGTTATTATGGCGTATCACATTGATTGATTCCCATATATTGAAGAATCCTTGCATTCCTGGGGTAAACCCCACTTAATCATGGTGAATGATCCTTTTAATGTGTTGTTGGATTCTGTTTGCTAGTAATTTGTTGAGGATTTTTGCTTCTATGTTCATCAGTTATATAGGCTTATAGTTTTCTTTCTTTGTGACATCTTTCTCTGATTTTGGTTTCAGGGTGATAGTGGCCTCATAGAATGAGTTTGGGTGTCTTCCTCGCTCTGCTATATTTTGGAAGAGTTTGAGAAGGATAGGTGTTAGCTCTTCTTTAAATGTTTGATAGAATTTGTCTGCGAAGCCATCTGGTCCTGGTTTTTTGTTTGTTGTAAGATTGTTAATTACAGTTTCAATTTGAGTGCTTGTGATTGTTCTGTTCATATTTTTAATTTTTTTCCTAGTTCAGTCTTGGAATGTTTTGCATATCTAAGAAGTTGTCCATTTACTCCATGTTGTTCATTTTATTTACATAGAGTTGCTTGTAGTAATCTCTCATGATCCTTTGTATTTCTGCAGTGTCAGTTGTTATTTTCCTTTTTCATTTCTAATTCTACTGATTTGAGTCTTCTCCCTTTTTTTCTTGATGAGCCTGGCTAATGGTTTACCAATTTTGTTTATCTTCTCAAAGAAGCAACTTTTAGCTTTATTGATCTTTGATATCAATTTCTTAATTTCTTTTTCATTTATTTCTGATCTAATCTTTATGATTTCTTTCCTTCTGCTAACTTTGTTTTTGTTGTTGTTGTTGTTGTTGTTGTTCTTTCTCTAATTGCTTTATGTGTAAAGTTAGGCTGTTTATTTGAGATGTTTCTTCATTTTTAATGTAGGATTGTATTGCTATAAACTTCCTTCTTAGAACTGCTTTTTCTGCATCCCATAGGTTTTGGGTCATCGTGTTTTCATTGTCATTTGTTTCTAGGTATTGTTTGATTTCCTCTTTGATTTCTTCAGGGATATCTTGGTTATCAAGTAGTTTATTATTTATCCTCCATGTGTTTGTATATTTTACAGATTTTTTACTGGAATTGATATCTAGCCTCATAGTGTTGTGATCAGAAAAGATACTTGATACGATTTCAATTTTCTTAAATTTACCAAGGCTTGATTTGTGACCCAAGATATGATCTATCCAGGATAATCTTCCATAAGAACTTGAGAAGAAAGTGTATTCTGTTGTTTTTGAATGGAATGTTCTATAAATATAAATTAAGTCCATCTTTTTAATGTATCATTTAAAGCTTGTGTTTCGTTATTTATTTTCATTTTGGATGATCTGTCCATTGGTCAAAGTGGGATGTTAAAGTCCCCTACTATGATTGTGTTACTGTTGATTTCCCCCTTTATGGTTGTTAATATTTGCCTTATGTATTGAGGTACTCCTATGTTGGGTGCGTAAATATTTACAATTGTTATATCTTCTTCTTTGATTGTTCCCATGATCATTATGTAGTGCCCTCCTTTGTCACTTGTAATACTTTTTGTTTTAAAGTCTATTTTGTCTGATATGAGAATTGCTACTTCAGCTTTCTTTTGATTTCCATTTGCATGGAATATCTTTTTCCATCCCCTGAGTTTCAGTCTGTATGTGTCCCTAGGTCTCATGTGGGTCTCTTGTAGCCAGCATATATACAGGTTTTGTTTTTGTATCCATTCAGCCAGTCTATGTCTTTTGGTTGGAGCATTTAATCCATTTACCTTTAAGGTAATTATCGATATGTATGTACCTTTTACCATTTTCTTCATTGTTTTGGGTTTGTTATTGTAGGTCTTTTTCTTCCTTTGTGTTTCCTGCCTAGAGAAGTTCCTTTAGCATGTGTTGTAAAGCTGGTTTGGTGGTGCTGAATTCTCTTATCTTTTGATTGTCTGTAAAGTTTTTAATTTCTCTGTCAAATCTGAATGAGATCCTTACTGGATAGAGTAATCTTGGTTGTAGGGTTTTCTCCTTCATCACTGTAAATATGTCCAGCCACTCCTTTCTGGTTTGCAGAGTTTCTGCTGAAAGATTAGCTGTTAACCTTATGGGAATTCCCTGTGTGTTATTTGTTGTTTTTCCCTTGCTGCTTTTAATATTTTTTCTTTTTATTTAATTTTTGATAGTTTGATTAATATGTGTCTTGGTGTGTTTCACCTTGGATTTGACCTGTATGCAACTCTCTGTGCTTTCTGGACTTGATTAAATTTCCTTTCCCATATTATGGAAGTTTTCCATATAATATGGAAATATGGAAGAATATAATCTCTTCAAATATTTTCTCAGTCCCTTTCTTTTTCTCTTCTTCTTTTGGGACCCCTATAATTCGAATGTTGGTGTGTTTAATTTTGTCCCAGAAGTCTCTGAGACTGTCTTCAATTCTTTTCATTCTTTTTTCTTTATTCTGCTCTGCAGTATTTATTTCCACTATTTTATCTTCCAAGTCACTTTTCTGTTCTTCTGCCTCAGTTATTCTGCTGTTGGTCCCTTCTAGAGGATTTTTAATTTCATTTATTGCATTGTTCATCACTTTTTGTTTGCTCTTTAATTCTTCTCAGTCCTTGTTAAATGTTCCCGTTTTTTCTCCAGTCTATTTCCAAGATTTTGGATCATCTTTACTATCATTTCTCTGAATTCTTTTTCAGTAGACTGTCTATTTCCTCTTCATTTGTTAGGTCTGGTGTATTTTTGCCTTGATTCTTCATCTGCTGTGTGTTTCTTTGTGTTCCCATTTTGCTTAACTTACTGTGTTTGGGGTCTCCTTTTCAGAGGCTGCAGGTTCGTAGTTTCCGTTGTTTTTGGTGTCTGTCTCCAGTGGCTAAGTTTGGATCAGTGGGTTGTGTACGCTTCCTGGTGGAGCCGACTAGTGCCTGTGTTCTGGTGGGTGAGGCTGGATCTTGTCTTTCTGAAGGGCAGGTCTATGTCTGGTGGTGTTTTCTGGGGTGTCTGTGGCCTTATTATGATTGTAGGCAGCCTCTCTGCTAATGGATGGGGTTGTGTTCCTGTCTTGCTAGTTGTTTGGCAAAGGTTGTCCAACACTGTAGTTTGCTGGTCATTGAGTGGAGCTGGATCTTGGCATTGATATGGAGATCTCTGGGAGATTTTCGCCATTTGATATTACGTGAAGCTGAGAGATCTCTTGTGGACCAGTGTCCTGAACTTGAGTCTCCCACCTCAGAGGCACAGCCCTGATGCCTGGCTGGAGCAGCATGAGGCTGTCATCCACATGGCTCACACACAGGTCTTCGGGCTTCTCAGTGGTAGCCTCTGGTTCTTTCACAGAATGGTTCACTCACTCTCCCGTTTATTTGGACAATCCTTATGAAACTCTGGTTACCTGAGGAGGGTTCAGTGTCCACCAATCCGGTTTCTCTAGACTCTGAATACTGTTATTTCCTCAGAGGACTCAACAGCATGGTGCATGGAGCTTTTACAGAGGGTCTCAGGAAGCAGGGAGTCCTGGGATACCTGTTAGTATTGTAGGGTCTCCTGCAGAGGTGGAGGGCAGCTGTGGCTCACCAAGGGACAAGGACACTGGCTGCTGAAGTGCTGGGAAGTACTCCTTGGTGTGAGCCCTCTCAGAGTCTGCCATTAGCCCCACCAAAGAGCTCAGGTAGCTGAAGGAAAAGAATCAGTATAAGTTCTTCTTTGTATGTTTGGTAGAATTCCTCTGTGAAACCATCTGGTCCTGGACTTTTGTATGTAAGGAGTTTTTAAAATTATTATTATTATATATTCTATTTCACTTCTAATGATCGGTCTGTTCAAATTGTCTATTTCTTCTTGATTCATTTTTGGTGGGCTGCATGTTGTCCATTTCTTCTAGGCTGTCAAATTTGTTGGCATATAATTGTTCTCTTATCATTTTTTTTTTTTTTTTTTTTTTGTATTTCTGTGGTTTTGGTTGACATGTCTCCTTTTTCATTTCTTATTTTGTTTTTTTGTGTTTCTCTCTTTTCTTCTTGGTGAGCCTGGCCAGAGCTTTGTCAATTTTGTTTACCTTTTCAAAGAATCAACTCTTGGTTTCGTTGATTTTTTTCTATTTTTTTTAATCTCTATTTTATTTATTTCCTCTCTAATCTTTATTGTCTCCTTCCTTCTGCTGATTTTACATTTTGATTGTTCTTCTTTTTCACATTTTTTTAGGTGATGTATTAGATTTTTATCTGAGATATTTTTTTCTTGTTTCTTAAACAAGGCCTCTATCCCTATGAACTTCCCTCTATGAACTGTTTTGCTGCATCCCACAGATTTTGCATGGCCTTATTTTCATTGTCATTTGGATCAAGGGCTATTTTAATGTTTCTTTTCCTTTCATCATTGACCCATCTTTTTTGAGTAGCATGTTGTATTGTCTCTATGTAATTATTTTTTTTCTCATTTTTTTTTTCTATAGTTGATTTCTAGCCTCATGCCATTGTGGTCAGAAAATGTGCTTGAAATAATTTCTATACTCTGAAATTTGTTGAGGTTTGTTTTGTGCCCTAGTATGTGGTCAATCCTAGGGAATGTTCCATGTGCACTTGAAAATAATGTGTATTCTGTTTTTTTTGGATGTAATGTCCTGAGAATATCAATTAACTTTAACTGTTCTACTGTATCATTTAGCATCTCCATTGCCTTATTGATTCTCTGTCTCAAAGACCTTTTCATTGATGTGAGTGGGTTGTTACTGCATTTCTATCAATATCTTCCTTTATGTCTGTTAGTATTTGTTTCATGTATTTGGGTGCTTCTATATTGGGTGCATATATGTAGTCCTCTCCTTGTATTGATCCTTTTATCATTATATAGTGTCCTTCTTTATCTTTCTTTATAGTCTTTGTTTTAAAGTCTATGTTACCAGATATGAGCATTGCAACCCCCACTTGCTTGTCATTTCCCTTTGCATGAAATATCTTTTTCCATCCCCTCACTTTCAATTTATTTCTGCCCTTTTCCCTAAAGTGGGTCTCTTGTAGGCAGCATATTGTAGGCTCTTTTTTGTTTTTTTATCAAACCCACCACTCCGTGTCTTTTGATTGGAGAATTTAGTCCAGAAATTTTAAATGCTAAAAAAAATTCAATAATGGTTTACTTTTTACGTAACATTCTTCTTAGGTCACTCAAAGATCTTGCAAGACATTACATCTGTAATCTATACTAAGAGCAGGAAGATTGTTATCTTCAGGGTTATATTTGGGGAAACAATTTGCTCAATGTCAAGAGAAGGAACTATTGCTAAAAATCTTTCTCCCCATGAATTATTTCCAGTTGTGTTTTCATTTATATTAAATAGTACAGGAAAACTATTTCATGGCTACTCAATAATATTTGATAAATAAGGCACAGAGGTCTTAATATTTACATATTTTTAAAAAGTTCAAAATGAAATAGATTATTTCTGCAAGTAATTCTCTAATTTAATGGGCCTAAAACTGTTGGCCTGCAAAGTTGCATTAATTCTTAATTTTTTTTTTCCAAGTAGCACCTGGTGACTCTTCTTACCATCTCAATTTCTTTCCTTTTCTTTTGGAGGTAAAATCACAGGCATATGCTTGCTGGAAAAAATATAATAGCCTTGACTAATGGTTAATGAAATTCTTCTGGAATACTAGAGAGTTGGAAGAAAAGAAAAGTAGTTAGAAAATTTACTGATATAGTGGACTAACACAGATTTTCAGAAATTTATGTTACTTAGGTTTTGAGATCCTGAATATAAAAGCAGAGTATTTTATATACAAAAATGATAATACTTTTATATATATAATGATAATGATAATTTTCTATTCATCAGTCATGGACCTAAGCATGTAACATGATGTATTTCTTAGAAATACCCTAAGGTTGTATTCAGTATTTATTTCACTGGGTACAAATCTGAGATACAGAAATTTTATCATCTCAAGATTATCCTGCAAGTATTACTTGAGTTATCAATGTGTATTTTAATATGTGGTAACTAGATAGTATTTTTAATATTGCTTTACAAAGAATATCTTTCTCTACAATAGCAATATTGCCTCAAAAGTCTATATATCTCAGAAGGACTGAAGTTTTGTAAATAATATGATTATTTCGGTCCATATAGAGGTCATTTGAAGTGACCATAATCCAGAATTTCATAAACTTAATTATAGTGAATTTCAAATAAATACAAGTTGTTTTACAATTTAAGCTTGTCTGTGAACTTTAATATTTTAGAGAGTCTTAAACTTGAACGTCTATTTAAAAATGGAGACCTTTTTCTATAAAATTCTGGTTATATTTCAGATAGTGTTCTCTTAGATATGAAGGTATAAATTTACATTGCAAACAATGGGATTGCATTTAGAAATGTATCAATGTGTCCTTCAAAACACTCCAGAACTCAATTTAAAGTTCTGAAGAAAATATATATTTCTCTTCCTTTGTACTGATTACCTATCTATTTATTAAGCCACTTTTATTTGGCAAAGATTTGTTGTAAGTAAACTTTGTACTAGGGTTTGGGTTATGCATTGTTGATAAAATTATTAATATGACTTGGTTTCTGCTCTTGAGGAGCTTAACAATGTCTTTCAACATACTTTTTTAAAAATGAGCTCATAAGGTGTGTGAGGTTCATAGAGTCTCCATGAAGAGTTACCACCAAGAAGTGCTCTGAAATTCACTCAAAACACTGGCCTACTTGCAGCACCTTTGAATATTGCTGGGAAAATGACACCTATATAGCAACACAACATTTAAATATATGAAAGTTAATTTTCTGGAGAATCCAGCCCTGGACAGAAATTCTGGTACAGATGCCTGAAAGACTGCCCATTTTCCCAACTTTCTGGAAATAAGCTAATGTGGGGAGGGTAAGAAACATCTTTAGGGGAGCATATCTTTAGGGGAGCATATGCTCCAGGAAAGACTGTTTGTTTCATCCCTCCATCCCTACCCCATAATTTTGTTTTTCCCACTTGGAAGCCAAATGAGAAAGTTGCTTATCTTGTATTTAATTCTCTGACATCACCCTTAAGCTACAAAGGTAACTTTCCATGAAGGAGCTGGGGATGAGATGGAGCAGGGAGAAATGCAGAGGTTTAATGAAACTAACATAACTGAGGCATAGGTGATTGGCTACAACCCTACCACAGAGAAGATGGGTATAATTTTTTTTTTTAATCTGTGAGAAATAAAAGAAAAATAAAGTATAAATTATTATGTTATGGATCCCTGAAGAGAAAACATAGGTAGACTCTAGGTTTTTAAATGGCAGACAGAGCCACTTCTCAGACAGCTGGTTTGTGTGGGTGATTAGGTTTGCTGAGCTGAGCACTGAGTTCTACTAAGCCGTTATTCCAGGAAAATGGCCAGCTTGACTCAGTCTATCTCTTAGGTAGTAGATACAGATTGTGTCAAAGGCCTGCAGAGATCTCGTCTGGGAACTGGACCAGCAACATTTAACCATTAGAGTGGATAAGTAGCATCTATCTCTCTACAGAGAGCATGACTTCAAGAGTTCCACCTGACATGAAGGACTGATGGTAACAACAGCAACTGTGGACTGAAGAGACATTTGGTGATTTCTAGAGCTGGTTATGGGATAAATTTAGTCTTCAAGTTCTCATGCATGAGTCCATTATCTAGCACTGGCTCATTTTATTTTTATACTAATTCCAATGAGAATAGAAGCTGAGGCTTGCAGTCAGTCCGATTTTCATTCAACTCTGCATCCAAATAGGCCTACCATGCAACAGATTCAGTCAGAGGAAAGCACTAATTTCTGTAAACTTCAAACACGAAGTGGTAATAATTATAGTAATTACATCTAACACTTGTGTTTAAATAACATCATTATTATTTACAATTAAAATTTTAGGTGGTAGGCACTGTACTTAGTGGAAGATATACAAGCAAAGAGAAAAGTACAAGCTAAGTTGATGAGTGGTTTTGAAAACTTGAGCTGTCTTCCTGAGATAGTGAGAAATTGAGTTTGGCTACAGTGAATTGTACATAACAGCAGCAGAATCACAAAATCTTAGAGGGGCCCCCAGTATCATATTACTCAACTACTTACTAAAAGATGGAATTATCTCTGTGATTTCCTTGATTGAGGTTCACATCTCTGTTTAGATTCTGAAATATAGGGATATTTCCAAAGTAACTTGAAAAATTTTGAAGTCAAGGGACTTAGATTCAATTTTTATCCTGACCATTACTAATTTTAAGATCTTATTTCCATGGTTCCATCACTGCCTCAGGTTTCTCACCTATGAAATGGGGCATGTTAGTGAAAATATCTTTCCCACTTAACTCACAGGGTTATCATGAACCTCAAACAAGATAATATATGTAAACTTCTTGTGTAAATGTTAAAACTCTGTGCAAATAATAGTGAATATGAATATTTTTATTTTACAGTTAGCATTAGAAAGAGACAACTGTTTCAGAGAGGGTGGTTTATACATTATTCCTTTAAAACAGCATTGGCATTTTTATCTATGTAATTTTTATTTTAAAAAAATATTGAAGTATAGTTTATTTACAATGTATTAATTTCTAGTGTACAACAAAGTGACTCAGTTATATACATATATATATATACATATATATATATACATATATATATATATATATATATATACATATATATATTCTTTTTCATATTCTTTTCCATTATTTTATCACAGGTTACTGAATATAGTTCCATGTGCTATATAGTAGGACATTATTGTTTATACATCCTATATTTCACAGTTTACATCTGCTAATCCCAAACTCCCAATTCATCCATCCCCCAACCCCTCCTCCCCCTTGGCAACCACAAGTCTGTTCTCTGTATCTGTGAGTCTGTTTCTGTTTCATAGATAAGTTCATTTGTGTTATATTTTAGATTTCACATATAAGTGATAACATATGGTATTTGTCTTTCTTTTTCTGACTTACTGAACTTTGTATGATAATCTCCAGGTCCATGCCTGTTGCTGCAAATGGCTTTATTTCATTCTTTTCAAGGCTGAGTAATATTTCATTGTGTATATATATACCACATCTTCTTTGTCCATTCATCTGTCTATGGGCATTTCAGTTGGTTCCATGTCTTGGCTATTGTAAATAGGGCTGCTATGAACATAAGGGTGTATGTATCTTTTTGAAACATAGTTTCATCTGGATATATGTCCAGGAGTGGGATTGCTGGATCATATGGCAACTCTATTTTTAGATTTGAGGAACCTCCATACTGTTCTCCATAGTGGCTGCACTGACTTACATTCCCACAAACAGTGTAAGAGGGTTCCCTTTTCTCCACACCCTCTCCAGCCAAATTGTTTTCATTCTTTTCCTCAAAATCCAAAAAAAACACACTAAAAGCATAACGTAAATATTCCATAATGTGACAGTTGGAATTTGCCATAGTTTCTGCCCACTGATTCTAAAGTCAGCAAACACTGCTTGGTACCAACTTGGACCCAGAGATGTGCCAGACAGAGGAGAACCCAGAAATAAAGCACACAACCCTGCTCTGAATTTCCACAGACAGGGATGGGAGATGATCTGCTCACAATGTGTACCCCAACCTGGTCTGGCCGAGACACCTTTCCTGAGCCACCTCTTTGCTGTCTCTTGTTTCTGGACTCTCAGTTCCACAAAACAGTTATTGAAGGGAAACGATCCAGGCCAGGAGCTCATCAGAAGGTACGTCTAACAACTCTCTGCCCACCTCATTATTTTGAGTTTTTCCTTTAGAGTTTGTGTCTAGTTTTCAATACCCAAAGTTCCCATTTATGAAAATTTGAAAGATATGAAAATATCATAAAAGAAGATTAATAACCTAATAGCATCAAACAAATACAACCAGTGCCAACCCATTGGTTCATTTAAGTCTCATTTCCCTCACTCCTTGTAGGGACTGTTGTTATTTTTGTCCTATTTTACAGAGAAGTATGCATCTATTTTCACTAAACTCTCTATCTCCAGCATTTTTTTTTCATGTTAGCACAATCACTTTCAAGCATCACTCCTTATGGCTACATTATAGTGTATCAAGTGGGTATATAATATTATTGACCTGCTTCTAGTGTTGTACCTCTGGGTTGATTCCAATTTTGGACTATTTCATAGAAAACTATGATAAACATCTTTGTGCATAAGGGTTTTCCACATTAAGGATTTTTGCCCTTTAGGCTAGATTCCCAGAAATAAAATGATGGTTTAGGGTTAAAAATATTAAGCCCCCTGAGACACATTTTCAGACATTTAGTTGAAGAAAAACATCTAAATAGTGAAGGCCCCTGAATGCTACAGATGCCATCAGGCCTACTGCTGAGTCATCTTATTTTTGCAGGCTCATTGGGGCACCACTTTACACTAAAATTAGGTCTTTGCTTCTACATTGAACCCCAAACAATTTTTTTTGTTATTTGCATAATTATTTAACACCTTTATTGGAGTATAATTGCTTTACAATATTTTGTTAGTTGCTGCTGTATAACAATCAGCTATATGTATACATATATCCCCTCCATCTTACATCTTTCTTCCACCCTCCCTATCTCACCCTTCTAGGTGGTCACAAAGCACTGGGCTGATCTCCCTGTGTGATGCAGCTGTTTCCCACTAGCTACCTATTTTAAATTTTGTATTGTATATATGTCAAAGCTACTCTCTCACTTCGTCCTATCTTACCCTTCCCCCGCCCAGTGTCAAGTCCATTCTCTATGTCTGTGTCTTTATTTTTGCCCTGCCCTTAGGATCGTCAGAACCATTTTCTTTTCTTTTAGATTCCATATATATGTGTTAGCATATGGTATTTGTTTTCCTCTCTCTGGCTTACCTTACTCTGTATGACAGACTCTATGTCTATCCACCTCACTACAAAAACTCAATTTCGTTTCTTTTTATGGCTGAGTAATATTCTATTGTGTATATGTGCCACATCTTCTTTATTCATTCATCTGTTGATGGACATTTAGGTTCCTTCCATGTCCTGACTATAGTAATAGTCCTGCAGTGAACATTATGGTACATGACTCTTTCTGAATTATGGTTTTCTCAGGGTGTAGGCCCAGTAGTGGGATTGCTGGGTTGTATGGTAGTTCATTTTTTAGATTTTTAAGGAACCTCCATAGTGTTCTCCATAATGGCTGTATCAATTTACAGTCCCATCAACAGTGCAAGAGAGTTCCCTTTTCTCCACTCCCTCTCCAGCATATAATGTTTGTAGATTTTTTTATGACGGCCATTCTGACCAGTGTGAGGTAGTTTTGATTTGCATTTCTCTAATGATTAGTGATGTTGAGCATCCTTTCATGTGTTTGTTGGTAATCTGTATGTCTTCTTTGGATAAATGTCTATTTAGGTCATCTGATTATTTATGGATTGGGTTGTTTGTTTTTTGATATTGAGCTGCATAAGCTGCTTGTATATTTTGGAGATTAACCTTTTGTCAGTTGCTTCGTTTGCAAATATTTTCTCCCATTCTGAGGAGAAACGTATTTTCATCTTGTTTATGGTGTCCTTTGCTGTGCAAAAGCTTTTAAGTTTCATTAGGTCCAATTTGTTTATTTTTGTTTTTATTTCTATTTCTCTAGGAGGTGGGTCAAAAAAGATCTTGCTGTGATCTATGACATAGAGTCTTCTCCCTGTGTTTTCCTCTAAGAGTTTTATAGTGCCTGGCCTTATGTTTAGGTCTTTAATCCATTTTCAGTTTATTTTTGTGTATGGTGTTATGGAGTGTTTTAATTTCATTCTTTTACATGTAGTTGTCCTGTTTTCCCAGAACCACTTATTGAAGAGGCTGTCTTTTCTCCATTGTATATTTTTGCCTACTTTATCAAAGATAAGTTGACCATATGTGTGTAGGTTGATCTCTGGGATTTCTATCCTGTTCCATTGATCTATATTTCTGGTTTTATGCCAGTACCATACTGTCCACATTACTGTAGCTTTGTAGTATAGTCTGAAGTCAGGGAACCTGATTCCTCCAGCTTCATTTTCCTTCTCAAGTTTTCTTTTGCTATTCAGGGTCTTTTGTATTTCTATACAAAGTGTGAAACGTTTTGTTCTAGTTATGTGAAAAATGCCATTGGTAGTTTGATAAGGATTGCATTGAATCTGTAGATTGCTTTGGGTAGTATAGTCATTTTCAAAATTTTAATTCTTCCAGTCCAAGAACATGCTATGTCTCTCCATCTGTTTGTATCATCTTTACTGTTTTTCATTTGTGTCTTATAGTTTTCTGCATACAGGTCTTTTGTGTCCTTAGATAGGTTTATTCCAAGTATTTTATTCTTGTTGTCACAATGGTAAATGGGAGTGTTTCCTTAATTTCTCTTTCAGATTTTTCATCATTAGTGTATAGGAATGAAAGAGATTTCTGTGCATTAATTTTGTATCCTGCTACTTTACCAAATTCATTGATTAGCTCTAGTAGTTTTCTGATAGCATCTTTAGGATTCTATATGTATAGTGTCGTGTCATCTGCAAACAGTGACAGTTTTACTTCTTTTCTGATTTGGATTCCTTTTATTTCTTTTTGTTTCTTATTGCTGTGGCTAAAACTTCCAAAACTATGTTGAATAATAGTGGTGAGAGTGGGAAAACTTGTCTTCTTCCTGATCTTAGAGGAAATGGTTTCACTTTTTCACCATTGAAAAATGAAGTTGCCTGTGGATTTGTCATATATGGTCTTTATTATGTTGAGGTAGGTTCCATCTACGCCTACTTTCTGGAGAGTTTTTATCATAAATGGGTATTGAATTTTATCAAAAGCTTTTTCTTCATCTATTGAGATTCTCATATGGTTTTACCCTTCAATTTGTTAATATGGTGTATCACATTGATTAATTTGTGTATATTGATGAAACCTTGCATTCCTGGAATAAACCTCACTTGATCATGGTGTATGATCCTTTTCATGTGCTGTTGGATGCTGTTTGCTAGAATTTGTTGAGGATTTTCCCATCTATGTTCATCACTGATATGGGTCTGTAGTTTTCTTTTCTTGTGACAACTTTGTCTGGTTTTGGTATCTCGGTGGTGGTGGCTTCATAGAATGAGTTTTGGAGTGTTCCTCCATCTGGAAGTGGGAGGAACAGTTTTGGAAAAGTTTGAGAAGAATGAGTGTTAGCTCTTCTCTAAATATTTGATAGAATTCGCCTGTGAAGCCATCTGGTCCTGGGCTTTTGTTTGTTGGAAGATTTTTAATCACAGTTTCAATTTCAGTGCTTGTGGTTGCTCTGTTTATATTTTCTGTTTCTTCCTGGTTCAGTCATGGAAGTTATGCTTTTCTGAGAATTTATCCATTTCTTTCAGGTTGTCCATTTTATTGGCTTAGAGTTGCTTGCAGTAATCTTTCATGATCCTTTCTATTTCTGCAGTGTCAGTTGCTACCTCTCCTTTTTCATTTCTAATTCTGTTGAGTCTTCACCCTTTTTTTTTTGATGAGTCTGGCTAATGGTATATTAATATTGTTTATCTTCTCAAAGAACCAGATTTTAGTTTTATTGATCTTTGCTATCAAAAATGGTTTCTTTTTCATTTATTTCTGATCTTTATGATTTTTTTCCTTCTGCTAACTTTGGGGTTTTTGGTTCTTCTTTCTCTAATTGCTTTAGCTGTAGGGTTAGGTTGTTTACTTGAGATGTTTCTTGTTTCTTGAGGTAGAATTGTATTGCTATAAACTGCCCTCTTAGAACTGCTTTTGGTGCATCCCATAGGTTTTGGGTCATCATGTTCTCATTGTCATTTGTTTCTATGTATTTTTTGATTTCCTCTTTGATTTCTTCAGGTATATCTTGGTTATTAAGTAGTGTATTGTTAAGCCTCCATATATTTGTATTTTTTACAGATTTTTTCCTGTAATTGATATCTAGTCTCATTGTGATGTGGTCAGATAAGATACTGGATACCATTTCAATTTTCTTAAATTTACCAAAGCTTGATTTGTAACCCAGGATATGATCTATCCAGGAGAATGTTCCATGAGAACTTGAGAAGAAAGTGTATTCTGTTGTTTTTGAATGGAATGTGCTATAAATATCAATTAAGTCCATCTTGTTTAATATATCATTTAAAGCTTGTATTTCCTTATTTATTTTAATATTGGATGATCTGCCCATTGGTGAAAGTGGGGTGTTAAAGGCCCCTACTATGATTGTGTTACTGTCAGTTTCCCGTTTTATGGCTGTTAGCATTTGCCTTATGTATTGGGTTGCTCCTATGTTGGGTGCATAAATATTTACAACTGTTATATCTTCTTCTTGGATTGATCCCTTGATCATTATGTAGTCTCCTTCTTTTTCTCTTGTAGTAGTCTTTATTTTAAAGTATATCCTCTCTGATATGAGAACTGCTATTCCAGCTTTCTTTTGATTTCCATATGCATGGAATAAATTTTTCCATCCCTTCACTTTAATCTGTATGTGTCCTTAGGTCTGAAATGGGTCTCTTGTAGACAGCATATATATGGGTGTTGTTTCTGTATCCATTCAGCCAGTCTGTGTATTTTAGTAGAGCATTTAATCCAATTACATTTAAGGTAATTATCAATATGTATGTTCCTATTACCATTTTCTTCATTGTTTTGGGTTTGTTATTGTAGGTCTTTTCCTCCTCTTGTGTTTTCTGCCTAGAGAAGTTCCTCTAGCATTTGTTGTAAATGTGGTTTGGTAATCCTGAATTCTCTTAGCTTTTGCTTGTCTGTAAAAGTTTTATTTTCTCCATCAAATCTTAATTAAATCTTTGCTGGGTAGAGTAATCTTGGTTGTACGTGTTTCCTTTTCATCCCTTTAAATATGTCTTGCTCCTCCCTTCTGGCTTGCAAAGTTTCCTCTGAAAGATAAGCTGTTAACCTTATGGGATTCCCTTGTATGTTATTTGTTGTTTTACCTTGATGCTTTTAATATATTTTAAATTTTTGATATTTTGATTAATATGTGTCTTGGCATGTTTCACCTTGGATTTGTCCTGTAAGGGACTCTCTGTGTTTTCTGGACTTGATTAACTATTTCCTTTCCCATATTAGGGAAGTTTTCAACTATAATCTCTTCAAATATTTTCTCAGACCCTTTCTTTTTCTTCTGGGACCCTTATAATTCGAATGTTGTTGTGTTTAATATTGTCCTAGAAGTCTCTGAGACTGTCTTCAATTCTTCTCATTCTTTATTTTTTTTTTCTTGTTTTCTTTATTCTGCTCTTCAGTAGTTATTTCCAATATTTTATCTTCCAGGTCACTTATCTGTTCTTCTCCCTCAGTTATTCTGCTATTGATTCCTTCTAGAGAATTTGTAATTACATTTATTGTATTGTTCATCATTGTTTCTTTGCTTTTTAGTTCTTCTGGTTCCTTGCTATAAGTTTCTTGTATTTTCTCCACTCTATTTCCAAGATTTTGGATCATCTTTACTCTCATTATTCTGAATTGTTTTTCAGGGAGACCACCTATTTCCTCTTCATTTGTTTGGTCTGGTGGGTTTTTACCTTGCTCCTTTATCTGCTTTGTGTTTCTCTGTCTTCTCATTTTGCTTAACTGACTCTGTTTGTGGTCTCTTTTTGCAGGCTGCAGGTTAGTAGTTCCTATTATTTTTGTTGTCTGCCCCCAGTGGCTAATATTGGTTCAGTGGGTTGTGTTTGCTTCCTGGTGGATGGGACTAGTGTCTGTGTTCTGGTAGATAAGTCTGGATCTTTTCTTTCTGGTGAGTAGGTCTGTGTCCGGTGGTGATTTTTGGGGTGTCTGTGACCTTATTATGATTTTAGGCAGCCTCTCTGCTATTGGTTGGTGTTGTGTTCCTGTCTTGCTAGTTGTTTAGCATAGGGTGTCCAGCACTGTAGTTTGCTGGTCGTTGAGTGGAGCTGGGTCTTAGCATTGAGATGGAGATCTCTGCGAGAGCTTTAGCTGTTTGATATTACGTGGAGCTGGGAGGTCGCTTGTGGATCAATGTCCTGAATTTGGCTATACAACCTCAGAGACCCAGGCCTGACACCCAGTCAGAGCACCAAAACCCTATCATGAGACACAAGGCTCAGAAGAAAAGGGAAAAAGAAAGAAAGAAAAAAATAAAGTTTTTAAAGTGTAAAATTTTTAAAAATATATTTACTAAAAATAAAAAGGTTAAAAAGTAATAAAAAAGAAAGAAAGAGAGAAGAGAGCAACCAAACCAAAAAACAAATCCACCAATGATAACAAGCCCTAAAAACTATATAAAAACAAAACAAACAAACAAAAAACATAGACAGAACTGTAGGACAAATGGTAAAAGCAAAGCTATACATACAAAATCACACAAAGAAGTATACACATACACACTCACAAAAAGAGAAAAAGGAAAACAATATATATCTTTGCTCCCAAAGCCCACCACCTCAATTTTGGGATGATTTGTTGCCTATTCAGGTGTTCCACAGATGCAGGGTGTATCAAGTTGATTGTGGATATTTAATCTGCTGCTCCTGAGACTGCTGGGAGAGATTTCCCTTTCTCTTCTTTGTGTTCACGGCTCCTGGGGTTCAGCTTTGGATCTGGCCCTGCCTCTGAGCATAGGTCGCCTGAGGGCATCTGTTCTTTGCTCAGATAGGATGGGGTTAAAGTAGCAGCTTATTAGGGGGCTGTGGCTTACTCAGGCCAGGGGAAGGGATGGTATGGAATGTGGAGTGAGCCTGCAGCAGCAGAGGCCAGCATGACATTGCAACAGCCTGAGGCATGCCATGTGTTCTCAAGGGGAAGTTGTCCCCAGATCACAGGACCCTGACAGTGGGGAGCTGCACGGACTCCTGGGAGGGGAGGTGTGGATAGTACCTGTGCTTGCACACAGGCTTCTTGGTGGCTGCAGTAGCAGCCTTAGCATTTCATGCCTGTCTCTGGTGTCCGCGCTGATAGCAGTGGCTTGCGCCCTTCTCTGGAGCTAATTTAGTCAGTGCTCTGAATCCCCTCTCCTAGCGCACCCCAAAACAATAGTTTCTTGCCTCTTAGGTAGGTCCAGACATTTTCCCGGCCTCCCTCCTGGCTAGTTGTGGTGCACTAACCCCCTTCAGGCTGTGTTCATGCAGCCAACCCCATTCCTCTCCATGGGATCTGACCTCCGAAGCACGAGCCTCAGCTCCCAGCTCTCACCGGTCCCTGCTGGCGGGTGAGCAGACAAGCCTCTCAGGCGGGTAAGTGCTGGTTGGCACCCATCCTCTGTGTGGGAATCTCACTTCTTTGCTCTCTGCACCCCTGTTGCTTCCCTCTCCTCCATGGCTCTGAAGCTTCCCCTCTGCCACTCTCCCTCTCCACCAGTGAAAGGGCTTCCTAGTATGTGGAAACTTTTCCTCCTTCACAGCTCCCTCCCAGTGGTGCAGGTCTCATCCCTATTATTTTGTCTCTGTTTTTTCCTTTTTCTTTTGCCCTACCCAGGTACATGGGGAGCTTCTTGCCTTTTGGGAAGTCTGAGGTCTTCTGCCAGTGTTCAGTAGGTGCTCTGTAGGAGTTGTTCCACATGTAGTTGTATTTCTGATGTATTCATGAGGAGGAAGGTGATCTCCATATCTTACTCTTCCGACATCTTGAAGGTCTCCCCTAATGTTTAGTCTTGGTGTGAACCTTGACTACCTGCTTGGAAAAGTCCTACAAGCAACTCATGCAGTGGGGACAGTGGGGGCAGCGGGGATTCCTCCAATTTATTCATGAAGTCTAAAAAATCTAGTGTAATGGCAAGAATTAGATATCTGGATTTCAAATCTAAGGATGACTTAATTAGGTTATTTAACAAATCTGAGCCTTGGTTTCTCTTCTTGTAAAGTTTGGAAATGTATTTCTATCATTATTAGGAGAGATTAAATAAACATGTAAATCATGGGCATGCAAATGCAACATAATGATGTGCTCTTTCTCTCCTCTTGTCCTTTAACCATATGAAGATTTTCCTTGTATTGTGATTTCACAGACACTGATTTTAAATGTTGGTTGGCCTTTGTTATTATTTTATGTCATTAATATGTTTACACTCCTTGAAGGGAGGCACTGTGTCCAATACATCCATCTAACTCTCATCAGTTCTCAGCATAGTATTGGTTGAGTAGGAAAATGCCCAATGAGTCACAGTTTAGTAAGACTAACAACTCGTTCTATTTGTTGATTTACAGCTTGATTAGAGTTAAGCACACAGTGTCCACTTTATTCCCACAGTAAACTTAGGTATTTCCTGTATCTGATAAGAGTACAGTTCAAGTGAGATTTTAGGAGCCATGTGACCTTCACAGAGGTGATTCTCAAATAATGGGAGAGGACTGAACATCCTGAAAAGACCATTGCATATGTTGTTCTTGAGGATACAAGTACTTTTAATGAAAGAATGGAAGTGACAGTAAAGAGATCTCCCACCTGAAGAGGACATATTTGACAGGAATATATAGAGCAACCTTAAGCTTCCATCATCCTGACTTGGCAAAGTAATAATGGCTTGCTGATTTGCAGCATAATTCAATCAGCTGAGTTTACCCTCCAGCCTTAAAAGACACATAACTTTAAACTGTGGATGAGGTGAGAATATTTCTCATCAATGAATCACTTACTATCTCAATGACTATGTTCTTTTGCCCCTACTTACCTATAGTAGTGCCTTCTACGTTAAATATAAGAGCTTAAAGGGCAGAGACCAGCTCTCTGGGGTTGTCTTTGATTATTTATACATCCCAAGGCTTTTGCATCATTAGATGTTGCTTAAGTGCTGAAGATGAAGTATCCAAAGTGAATGTTAATTTTAATCAAAAGAGCTAAAAATACTTTATTTCATGGTACCATAATGGCACTAGTAAAAAGAAATTCTGCTGGCACGTTCTTACAGATAATTTCCAGTAACAAGAAACAGATCAAAGATGGAAAGAATGTCTTTCTGTGCTCTCCAGAGAGATGCTGAAAGTGACTGTGTGACACTTAGACTGCTGAAACAGATTAGAAAGATAAAGACCTTCTGCCAAATTTAATTTTATTAAAAAGTCTGTGCCTTATTAATCTAGTTGTCTGTTATTATTTAAGACAGGAGTTACATGTGGAAGGATGAGAAAGAGAGCAGTGAAAAAGAAGGGACTTTTCTTAAATGGGAAGGAAATCCAAAGAAGAGAGGATATAGGTATATGTATAGCTGATTCACTTTGCTGTACAGCAGAAACTAACACAACGTTGTAAAGCAACTATACTGCAAGTAAAATTAACTAAAAAAAAGAAGAAGGGAATTTTAAACTCCTCTCTGGAGTCACCATGGAAACCTTAGTCTTGGCCAAATAAGTTAGGTCTTAGTGTCCACACATATGTGTGACTATTTCTATTGTACTTAATCCCTACATGCCCATCTGAAATATCACTGAAATATGCAACATACATACCAACTCATATTATGTATGAATATGATATAATACTTTCCTCAAAATAAAGCATAATCAAATAATATAAGAATATACAATGATATAACTTTGCCTGTTGGGTAAATATCTTATCAATCTTATATGCATAAACTTTATTGAATGCACAGTGGAAGACACATGGGTTCTATAATGACCAATGAGAAAAATGAGAAATTCATCTTCTGGGCCATTTGGTTTACTGACCATAAATGTTTTTCCAAGGACTTTAACATATAAATGGAAACAAATAGCAGAAAATATCACTGACCAGTTGTTTTGAATTTCTACAGGTGATATAGTAGCTCTTAAGCAGGGTATCTGAAAGATGTACTAGGAAACTTTTTCAAAGCACACCAACCTGGATTCCTCTCTGATTAGTTAATTTGGTTCAGGTGAGCCAGTATTACATCTTTTGAAGACAATCTCCCAAAAGTTTTTAATGTGTAGAATTTAAGAAATATAGCAGTAAAAAATCATTTATGCTGTGTATTTCAGGCAAATATTTAACCTAAGTATTAGTGCCTATATATGTAGATAATATCTTGTATTACCATTACTTGACTTCAAGGCTTAGGTTCTCCAGCATGCTAAAGTTCTCTGGCAGTGGAACAGTCTTATTTGATTTTGTAATTTTTGCATCAGCTGAGTTCTGAAAATACTAAAAAAGATACAATCAGCTTTTTCAACTATCAAGTTACATTATATCTAGGTCACTAGATAGTTTTATATAAAAATTAAGGGTGCTCTAATAGTTTAACATATTAAATAGGTTTTCTTATAATTTAAATTTATAGTTTAATAACATCAGAATAAGCTTTCTCATGTAGCATAGACATAATAGGTCTTTGGCAAGTGACTTAAGGGGCTCAGCTCTACCATGTGCCCTATCTGAAAATCTGCTATTGAACTCAAGTTCTTACCATTAGAGATTCATTCTTTAAGCATATACATAGGTGTATGTATGAAAGTTACATTTAGTTCAAGAAACTGGTTTACCCAATTGTGAGGACTGGCAAATCAGAGATTTGTAGAGCAGTCTAGTAGACTAAAAACTGTCTCAGGCCAGAATGATGTTGCAGTCTTCAGGCACAATTTCTTCTTCTCCAGGAAGCCTCAGTTTTTGCTCTTAGGGCATTTCAGCTGATTTGATGAAGCTTACCCACATTATCAAGGGTAATCTCCTTTACTTAAAGTCCGTAATATGCCTTCATAGAAAAACTTAGGTAAATATTGAATTGAATACTGGATACTACAGCCTAACTGAGTTAACACATAGAACTACCATCATACCTAGTGATAAAATGTAAATGAGGGAATGAAAACTAAGGCAATTTATTAACATTTTGTTATGGGAAATTTCAAACATGTACACAAATGGAATAGTATAATGAGAACTCATGTGACTGTCACAGTTTCAAGAGTTATCAACTCATAGATGACCTTATTGCTTTTATACTCCTCATCTACTTATTTCATTGCCCAATTACTTATTTTGAAGCAAGTCCTAGATATCATGTTATTTCACTCATAACTATTTAATATTTGTATTTAAAAGTTAAGGACTCTTCTAAATAATATAACTGGAACAGCATATTCACCCCTAAAAATAAAACTGTTAATAACTTTTCGATGTCATAAAATGTCCCCAAACTGGAGTTAGGGACAATGCTCAGAAGAAGATGCTGTAGTTTTGTGACTCAATTGAAACACCTTAAAATTAAGGGGTGAGGTGATTTGTGTGGGATAAATGGAGTAGAGAAACAAAAAGGTGTTGGCAGGAGAATGCTCTGTTTATAATTTTTATTTTTACATAAGCTGTCTTAGATAGATATAAAACATTCTAAGATACTCAGAAAAATTTTGTATAAAATTTTTATTATTAATTTTGTAAAAAATATGGTGCTTCTAAATGTCCTTTAGAAAGGTCTATCCAAAATAAATATTATATAGAAAAGTTATGTGTTAAGAGCTCACTAGTCTTGAAATTCTATGGAGGAGAAGATTGAAGATTTGTTCACCTCTGAAAATGTATGTCTAACAAGTCCCTGACAAATAAAAATGTCAGTAAATACTTGCTTTTAAATTTAGTGAACATTGGCTCTAAGGAAGTTTCACTACAGGGAGTGACTTAACTCCGTGTTGAAGTAGAAAAAGAGCTTTGATATTCTGCCATGACAGAGATTTGAAGGACAAATCTGGGGCGGGGTAGTAAGAGGGAGATTGGCCAGATCTACAAATGAGTCTTGAATTTTATAAGACTATGGCTGGGTTATTTAATATAAATAATACATATTTATTAGCGATCAACACTTAAATGAAAATCACTCATGAGAGATGGAAGAAATCTTTTTAAAATTATAGTTGATTTACAATATTATATTAGTTAAAGGGGTATAACATAGTGATCCAATATTTTATAGATTATACTGCACTTAAAGTTATTATAAAGTATTGGCTATATTCCCTATGCTGTACAATATGTCCTTGTATCTTAGTTATTTTATGCATAGTAGTTTGTACCTCTTAATCTCATACTACAATCTTGGCCTTCTCCCACCCCTGTCCCCAATGGTGACCTCTAGTTTGTTCTCTATATCTGTGAGTCTGTTTCTGTTCTATTTACTTTTCATTATTTTTTTATGGCTGAGTAATATTCCATTTTTCTCATATATATATATACACAAACACACACGCACACACACATATACATATGGACACATCTTCTTTATCCATTTGTCTGTTGATGGATACTTGGGTTACTTCCGTATTTGGCTATTGTAAATAATGCTGCTATGAAAACTGCAGTGCAAATATCTTCCTGAATTAGTGTTTTCAGTTGCTTTAGATATATAGCCAGGAGTGGAATTGCTGGATCGTATGGTAGTTCTATTTTTCATTTTTTGAGGAATATTCATGCTGTTTTCTATAGTGGCTGTACAACATTACATTCCCATCCACAGAGTATGAGGGTTCCCTTTTCTCCATATTCATGTCAACATTTGTGATTTGTGGTCTTTTTGACAATAGCCATACTGACAGGTGTGAGATGATATTTCACTGTGGTTTTGATTTGCATTTCTCTAATGATTAGTGTTTTTGAGCATATTTCCATGTACTAGTTGGCCATCTTTTTTGGAAAAATGTCTCTTCAGGTCTTCTGCCCATTTTTTAATTGGGTTGTTTGTTTTTCTGAAACTGAGATGTATGCATTGTTTACATATTTTGAATATTAACGTCTTATAGGACACATCATTTGCAAATACTTTCTCCCATTTAGTAGGTTGTCTTCATGATGTTGATGGTTTCCTTTGCTGTGCAAAAGCTTTTAAGTTTAATTATGTTGCATGTGTTTATTTCTGCTTTTCCTTCCTTTGCTTGAGGAGACATATCAAAAAAAAATATTGTTACAACTTATGTCAAAGAGTGTTCTGTCTATGTTTTCTTCTAGGAGTTTTATGGTTTCCAGTGAGTGTGGAATTAAGTCTTTAGGGCAAGAGTTGTGATAGCTTCAGTCACCTCCCAGGTGTTCTGGAAAATATTGGATGTTCAATAATGACTATTGGATAAAGTACATTCTCTATGTTCATTTAACCCTTTAGGAAGCATGCATACTGTTTCCATTGTTTTGTTTAGCTTTTCTAAAACCTTTTGCAATTCTAAAGATCTAATCATATCTTATACATATTTTTTGACATGAGGAGCACTCAGTATCTAGAATGATTTGAAATAGCTCTCATCTAAATAGAAAGGCGACTAGACTGAAAATCAGCAAACTGGAATTAGAGTCTTCACTCTTTGGCTTCTTATTTGTTAGCAAATCACTTAATCACCCTAACAGTAGATTACCTTTATTATAAAAGAGCTCCACTTATTCTGTGGAATGCTTTATGGATGCATTCAAAATGGTATTTACATAAAAGAACCTGCAGGACTTCCCTGGTGGTGCAGTGGTTGAGAGTCCACCTGCCGATGCAGGGGACATGGGTTCATGCCCCAGTCCGGGAAGATCCCACATGCTGCGGAGAGTCATGGCTGCTGAGCCTGCGCATCTGGACCCTGTGCTCCACAATGGGAGAGGCCACAACAGTGAGAGGCCCGTGTACCCCAAAAAAAAAAAAAAAAAAAAAAGAACCTGCATACTTTAAGTAAGGTATAAACACAATATGACTTTGTGATCATCTCTAGTTGTTCCTGTACTAGGTAGTATCTGTGTATACTTTCCCACACCACTGTATGAAGCCTGACCTACATAGAGCACTCCACTCCCTACAGCTATTGTGGTGAGCCAGAACTGCCAGTAGATCAGTTCCTTTTTTAGCAGACTGCTCTAAATTCTAATGAAGGGACAAAAAATGCTTTATGATAAAAGCTTTCATTTGCCCACTCTCCCTTATGGAACCTGGAAGTTTAACAGCTACTTTGTCTCCAGGGAATGGTAAAAGTAAACTTAGATAATTTGGTTTTGCTTATATTAGTTTATATCAAGATGTTGCAGTATTCGTTTTTTGTTATTAATAACCATACTGATGTGTATAAAATAGATAGGACATTCATGAAAATGGATATGAAGAGTATGTATTCAATAAATGAGTATTCCCTGAATACTTTCTAAATGCCTATTGGACTCTAAATAGAGAAACATGCTCTTACCTAGGGGAATCTCAGAATTCTTCATGGAGGAAAAGAAAAAAGATTGGCAGTTAAAACATTCATGTTAGTAAAACTAATATCAAAATAACTGATAAGCATTTCACTAATACCCAAAATAAAATTCTTGAAATTATTTGAGAAAGGCTTCAATTATTGTGACATATTACCAGTAGGTAGAAATTTATTTAGATTTGTATGCCTAAAGGGTTTAAGGAGTGATTCTAGTGTTCTACAAATCACATTTTGGGAAAATACTTCAAAAATCTGAATAGACCCCAATTAATTCATGGTAATAAACAAGTATATGTGTCCAAATATGCTTATAAAAACAATGTACACTATAAAATTAAATATCCATACCTAGAGTTTATTTACCTAACAATCTGAAATCTAAATAAAGTTTGTTATTTGATTATATTTCTTCTGACATACAATATTGCATTTCATAATTCAACAGATGTTTTATATTGACATTTAGGAAGGGAATTTTCTCCCCAGCTCCTCAAGACCCAGGCTTCTGTTCAGGTTTAATACTTTCAACATAATACAGAGTACGTTGTATATAGTTGGTACTTAAAGATTTATCCTCCCCGTAAGATTCACCAAGTCCAGTATATGTCTTTATTCTCAATATATTTTCCATCCTCATGCTGTTGATCATCTACTAATACAGTAAGAAATCTAGTTTTGATTCTAATTGTAAATCGCAAATGCTGTTTTTCTGCTATTGTTGTTGCTGTTGGCTTTATTTTTTTAAATTTATACTTCTGCTCTGCCATTTCTGATGTAAAGCTTCTTCCATTGGAATAGTTTATATTGAGGGTGTTTATTTTAATATTTTTTCTATAGTTAATCTTGTACCTGCATTTCAATCCATTATCGTAATGGTAATAGTCTATAAAACAAAAGGTATTCCATATTAGAAATAACATGATTGTATAGTGAGACAATATTTAACCTAATATTATAAAGTATCATTTATTCATTGAACCTTTTCAGTAAATAAAGGACTACATCAAAAAATCAGCAAACCGCTTTCTACCTTAAGTGTCCAAGTTAAGCAATATGGACCCTGGCCTTTTTTTCTGTATTTCTTTCTTAATAATAAATAATAATAATAGTAATAATAATAATATAAGGGTATTACTAACAGAGTATCTGAAAAATATGGCCTTAATAAATGTGTTGAATGAAAGAATGAATGACTTAAGGACTCAGGTTTCCTTTATTTCTAGTCAGAAATTCATAAGAGAAGAATATGCATATTTATTCAAATTAACTGAAAATTATTTTCCTGTATTTATTTCACTGGCTGTACCTGGATGACTGAAGGATAAGAAAATTTTTTAACATCATTATTGGAGTATACTTGATTTACAATGCTGTTAGTTGCTGCTGTATAACAAAGTGAATCAGTCACCTGTATAAATATATAGCCATATCCCCTCCTTCTTGTGCATCCCTCACACCCTGCCGATCCCACCCCTCTAGATAGTCACAAAGCACCGAGCTGATCTCCCTGTGTGATGCAGCTGTTTCCCACTATCTATTTTATATTTGGTAGTATATATATGTCAATGCTACTCTTTCACTTTGTCCAAGCTTACTCTTCCCCACCCCCTGTGCCCTCAAGTCTATTCTCTACATCTGTGTCTTTATTCCTGTCCTGCCCCTAGGTTCATCAGAACCTTTTTTTTTTTTTTAAGATTCCATATATATGTGTTACCATATGGTATTTGTTTTTCTCTTTCTGACTTACTTTACTCTGTATGACTGTCTCTAGGTCCATCCACCTCAATATATTCAATTTCATTTTTTATGGCTGAGTAATATTCCACTGTATATATGTGCCATATCTTCTTTATCCATTCATCTGTCGATGGAAATATAGGTTGCTTCCATGTCCTGGCTATTGTAAATAGTGCTGCAATGAACATTGTGGTACATGTCTCTTTTTCAATTATGGTTTTCTTAGGATATATGTACAGTAGTGGGAGTGCTAGGTCATATGGTAGCTCTATTTTTCATTTTTTAAGGAACCTCCATACTGTTCTCCATAGTGGCTGTATCAACTTACATTCCCATCAACAGTGCACTAGTGTTCCCTTTTCTCCACACTGTCTCCAGCATTTATTGTTTCTAGATTTTTTGATAGCCAATCTTACTAGTGTGAGGTAATACCTCATTGTAGTTTTGATTTGCATTTCTCTAAGAATGAGTGCTGTTGAGCATCCTTTTTTGTGTTTGTAGGCAATCTGTATATCTTCTTTGGAGAAATTTCTATTTATGTCTTCCACACATTTTTAGATTGGGTTCTTTGTTCTTTTGATATTGAGTGGCATGAGTTGTTTATATATATTGGAGATTGACCTTTGTCAGTGCTTCATTTGCAAATATTTTCTCCTATTCTGAGGGTTGTCTTTTCCACTTGTTTTTGGTTTCCTTTGCTGTGAAAAATCTTTTAAGTTTCATTAGGTCCAATTTGTTTATTTCTGTCTTTATTTCCATTTCTCTATGAGGTGGGTCAAAAAGTATCTTGCTATGATTTATGTCACAGAGTGTCCTGCCTATGTTTTCTTCTAAGAGTTTGATAGTGTCTGGCCTTACATTTAGGTCTTTAATCCATTTTGAGTTTATTTTTGTGTATGGTGTTAGGGAATGTTCTAATTTCATTCTTTTACATGTAGCTGTCCAGGTTTCCCAGTACCACTTATTGAAAAGGCTGCCTGTTCCCCACTGTATATTCTTGCTTCCTTTAACAAATATGGGGACCATATGTGCGTGAATTTCTCTCTGGGCTTTCTATCCTGTTCCATTTATCTATATTTCTGTTTCTGTGCCAGCAACAAACTGTCTTCATTACTGTAGCTTTGTAGTATAGTCTGAAGTCAGGGAGCCTGATTCCTCCAGCTCCATTTTTATTATTCAGATTGCTTTAGCTATTCGGGGTCTTTTGTGTTTCCATACAAACTGTGAATGTTTTTGTTCTAGTTCTGTGAAAAATGCCAGTGGAAATTGGACAGGGATTGCATTGAATCTGTAGATTGCTTTGGGTAGTAGTTATTTTCGCAATGTTGAGTCTTCTAATGCAAGAAAATGGTATATCTCTCCATCTATTTGTATCATCTTTAATTTATTTCATCAGTGTCTTATAATTTTCTGCATACAGGTCTTTTGTCTCCTTAGGTAGGTTTATTCCTAGATATTTTATTCTTTTTATTGCAATGGTAAATGGGAGGGTTTTCTTGATTTCACTTTCAGATTTTTCATCATTAGTGTATAGGAATGCCAGAGATTTCTGTGCATTAATTTTGTATCCTGCTACTTTACCAAATTCATTGATTAGCTCTAGTAGTTTTCTGGTAGCATCTTTAGGATTCTCTATGTATAGTATCATGTCATCTGTAAACAGTGACAGTTTTACTTCTCCTTTTCCAGTTTGGATTCCTTTTATTTCCTTTTCTTCCCTGATTGCTGTGGCTAAAACTTCCAAAACTATGTTGAATAAGAGTGGTGAGAATGGGCAACCTTGTCTTGTTCCTGATCTTAGTAGAAATGCTTTCAGTTTTTCACTATTGACGATGATGTTGGCTGTTGGTTTGCCATTTATGGCCTTTATTATTTTGAGGAAAGTTCCCTCTATGCCTACTTTCTGCAGGGTTTTTATCATAAATTGGTGTTGAAATTTGTCAAAAGCTTTCTCAGCATCTATTGAGATGATCATATGGTTTTTCTCCTTCAATTTGTCAATATGGTGTATCACGTTGATTGATTTGAGTATATTGAATAATCCTTGCATTCCTGGAATAAACCCCACTTGATCATGGTGTATGATCCTTTTAATGTGCTGTTGGATTCTGTTTGCTAGAATTTTGTTGAGAATTTTTGTATCTATGTTCATCAGGGATATTGGCCTGTAGTTTTCTTTCTTTTTGACATCCTTGTCTGGTTTTGGTATCAAGGTGATGGTGGCCTTGTACAATGAGTTTGGGAGTGTTCCTCTTTCCGCTATATTTTGGAAGTGTTTGAGAAGGATAGGTGTTAGCTCTTCTCAATGTTTGACAGAATTCACCTGTGAAGCCATCTGGTTCTGGGGTTTTGTTTTTTGGAAGATTTTTAATCACAGTCTCAATTTCAGTGCTTGTGACTGGTCCGTTCATATTTTCTATTTCTTCCTGATTCAGTCTTTGCAGCTTGTGCATTTCTAAGAAATTGTCCATTTCTTTCAGGTTGTCCAGTTTATTGGCATAGTCTTGCTTGTAGTAATCTCTCATGATCTTTTTTATTTCTGCAGTGTCAGTTGTTACTTCTCCTTTTTCATTTCTAATTCTATTGATTTGAGTCTTCTCTCTTTTTTTCTTGATGAGTCTGGATCATGGTTTATCAATTTTGTTTATCTTCTCAAAGCACCAGCTTTTAGTTTTATTGATCTTTGCTCTTATTTCCTTCATTTGTTTTTCATTTATTTCTGATCTGATATTTATGATTTCTTTCCTTCTGCTAACTTTGGGTTTTTTTTTTCTTCTTTGTCTAATTGCTTTAGGTGCAAGGTTAGGTTGTTTATTCGAGATGTTTCCTTTTTCTTAAGGTAGGATTGTATTGCTATAAACTTACCTCTTAGAACTGCTTTTGCTGCATACCATAGGTTTTGGGTCATTTTGTATCTATTGTCATTTTTTTCTAGGTATTTTTTGATTTCCTCTTTGATTTCTTCAGTGATCTCTTCGTTATTAGGTAGTGTATTGTTTAGCCTCCATGTGTTTGTAGTTTTTACAGATCTTTTCCTGTAATTGATATCTAGTTTCATAGCATTGTGGTCGGTAAAGATACTTGACACAATTTCAATTTTCTTTAATTTACCAAGGCTTGATTTGTGACCCAAGATATGATCTATCCTGAAGAATGGTCCATGGGCACTTGAGAAAAATGTGTATTCTGTTGTTTTTTGATGGAAAGTCCTATAAATATCAATTATGTCCATCTTGTTTAATATACCATTTAAAGCTTCTATTTCCTTATTTATTTTCATTTTGTATGATCTGTCCATCAGTGAAAGTGGGGTGTTAAAGTTCCCTAATATGAATGTGTTAGTGTGGATTTCCCCTTTTATGGCTGTTAGTATTTGCCTTATGTAGTGAGGTGCTCCTATGTTGGGTGCATAAATATTTACAATTGTTATATCCTCTTCTTGGATTGATCTCTTGATCATTATGTAGTGTCCTTCTTTGTCTCTTCTAATAGTCTTTATTTTAAAGTCTATATTGACTTATATGAGAATTGCTACTCCAGCTTTCTTTTGGTTTCCATTTGCATGGAATATCTTTTTCCATCCCCTTATTTTCAGTCTGTATGTGTCTCTAGGTCTGAAGTGGGTGTCTTGTAGACAGCATACATATGGGTCTTGTTTTTGTATCCACTCAGCCAATCTCTGTCTTTTGGTGGTAGCATTCAGTCCATTTACATTTAAGGTAATCATCGATATGTATGTTCCTATTCCCAGTTTCTAAATTGTTTTGGGTTCATTATTGTAGGTCTTTTGCTTCTCTTGTGTTTCTTGCCTAGAGAAGTTCCTTTAGCATTTGTTGCAAAGCTGGTTTGGTGGTGCTGAATTGGCTTAACTTTTGCTTGCCTGTAAAGGTTTTAATTTCTCCATCAAATCTGAATGAGATCTTTGCTGGGTAAAGTAATCTTTGTTGCAGGTGTTTCTCCTTCATCACTTTAAATATGCCCTGCCAGTCCCTTCTGGCTTGCAGAGTTTCTGCTGAAAGATCAGCTGTTAACCTTATGGGGATTCCCTTGTGTGTTATTTGTTGTTTTTCCCTTGCTGCTTTTAATATGTTTTCTTTGTATTTCATTTTTGACAGTTTGATTAATATGTGTCTTGGTGTATTTCTCCTTGGTTTTATCCTGTAATGGACCCTTTGTGCTTCTTGAACTTGATTAACTATTTCCTTTCCCATATTAGTGAAGTTTTCAACTATAATTTCTTTAAATATTTTCTCAGTCCCTTTCTTTTTTTCTTCTTCTTCTGGAATCCCTGTAATTTGAATGTTGGTGCATTTACTGTTGTCCCAGTGGTCTCTGAGACTGTCTTCAGTTCTTTTCATTCTTTTTTCTTTATTCTGCTCTGCAGTAGATATTTCCACTCTTTTATCTTCCAGTTCACTTATCCGTTCTTCTGCCACAGTTATTCTGTTATTGATCCCTTCTAGAGTATTTTTAATTTCATTTATTCTTCTGTTCATAATTGCTTGTTTCAACTTTAGTTCTTCTAGGTCCTTGTTAAATATTTCTTGCATTTTCTCTATTCTATTTCCAAGATTTGGATCATCTTTACTATCATTATTCTGAATTCTTTTTGAGGTAGCCTGCCTATTTCCCTTCATTTGTTAGGTCTGGTGGGTTTTTATCTTGCTCCTTCATCTGCTGTGCGTTTTTCTGTCTTCTCATTTTGTTTATCTTATTGTGTTTGGGGTCTCGTTTTTGCAGGCTGCAAGTTCATAGTTCCTGTTGTTTTTGGTGTCTGTCCCCAGTGGCTAAATTTGGTTCAGTGTGTTGTGTAGGCTTCTTGGCGGAGGGGACTAGTGCCTGTGTTGTGGTGGGTGAGGCTAGATCTTTTCTTTCCAGTGGGCATATCCACGTCTGTTGGTGTGTTTTGGGGTGTCTCTGGCCTTATTATGATTTTAAGCATTGACTGCTAATGGGTGGGTTTGTGTTCCTGTCTTGCTAGTTGTTTGGCATAGGGTGTCCAGCACTGTAGCTTGCTGGTCGTTGAGTGAAGCTGGGTGATGGTGTTGAGATAGAGATCTCTGGGAGATTTTCGCCATTTGATATTATGTGGAGCTGAGAGGTCTCTTGTGGACCAGTGTCCTGAATTTGGCTCTCCCACCTCAGAGACCCAGCACTGACTCCTGGCTGCAGCACCAAGAGGCTTTCATCCACACGGCTCAGAGTAAAAGGGAGATAATGTAAAAAGAAAGGAAGAAAGAAAGAAAGGAGGGAGGGAGGGAGGAAGGAAGGAAGAAAGGAGGGAAGGAAGAAAGAAAGAAAGAAGATAAAATAAAATAAAGTAACAAAATAAAGTTATTAAAATTAATTATTAAGAAAAAATTTTTTAAAGAAAACAAAATTGATGGATAGAACCCTAGGACAAATGGTGGAAGCAAAGCTATACAGACAAAATCTCACACAGAAGCATACACATGCACACTCAGAAAAAGAGGAAAAGGGAAAAAATCATAAATCTTGCTCTCAAAGTCCACCTCCTCAATTTGGGATGATTCATTGTCTATTCATGCATTCCACAGATGCAGGGTACATCAAGTTGATTGTGGAGTTTTAATCCCTTGCTTCTGAGACTGCAGGGAGAGATTTCCCTTTCTCTTTTTTGTTCTCACAGCTCCTGGGGCTCAGCTTTCGATTTGGCCCCGCCTTTGCGTCTAGGTCACAGGAGGGCATCTCTTCTTCACTCAGACAGGACGGGGTTAAAGGAACAGCTGCTTCGGGGACTCTGACTCACTCAGGCAGGGGGGAGGGAAGGGTACAAAGTGCGGGGCTAGCCTGCGGTGGCAGAGGCCCGCGTGACATTGTAGCAGCCTGAAGAGCGCCATGCGTTCTCCCGGGGAAGTTGTCCCTGGATCCCGGGACCCTGGCAGTGGCGGGCTGCACAGGCTTCCTGGAATGGGTATGTGGATAGTGAACTGTGTTCGCATACAGGCTTCTTGGTGGCAGCAGCAGCAGCCTTAGCACCTCATGCCCGTCCCTGGGGTCCACGCTTTTAGCCGCGGCTTGCACCCGTCTCTGGAGCTATCAAGCAGCGCTCTCAATCCCCTCTCCTCGCGAAGCAGGAAACAAAGAGGGAAGAAAAAGTCTCTTGCCTCTTCGTCAGGTCCAGATGTTTCCCCGGGCTCCCTCCCAGCTAGCCGTGGTGCACTAACCCCCTGCAGGCTGTGTTCATACCGCCAACACCAGTCCTCTCCTGGCACTCCAACCGAAGCCCGAGCCTCAGCTCCCAGCCCTGCCAGCCCCGGCGGGTGAGCTGACAAGACTCTCGGGCTGGTGAGTGCCGGTCAGCACCGATTCTCTGTGCGGGAAACTCTCCACTTTTCCCTCCACACCCCTGTTGCTCTGCTCTCCTCCATGGCTCTGAAGCTTTCCCTCTGTGCCACCCGGAATCACTGCCCGTGAAGGGGCTTCCTAGTGTGTGGAAACTTTCCTCCTTCACAGCCCCCTCCCACTGGTGCAGGTCCCGTCCCTATCCTTTTGTCTCTGTTTATTCTTTTTTCTTTTGCCCTTCCCAGGTACGTGGGGAGTTTCTTGCGTTTTGGGAGGTCTGAGGTCTTCTGCCAGCGTTCAGTAGGTGTTCTGTAGGAATTGTTCCACATGTAGATGTATTTCTGGTGTATCGGACAATTGCTGGTGGTATTCCAGCATGGCCCCGAGACTTGGAGCGAGGTGGGTGAAGGGTGCATGCGCAAGGAGCACGAGCAGACAGTCCGGTGTTCCACCGCAGGCTTCCTTGCCTGCCTGCCAAGCCAGGTGAGAGGAAGTTGGCTGCAGAGCCAAGCACTGGAGAAGCCACAGGCAGAGGGAAAGCCATGGGGTCCACTTTGTGATGCACTCCCGGAGGGCTTGAGGCAAATCCGAGTGCATGGCGTGGCTTGTGTTCTAGGTGTATTTTTGATGTATTTGTGGGGAGGAAGGTGATCTCCACATCCTACTCCTCCACCATCTTGAAGGTCTCAAGGATAAGAATTTGAAACAGGAAACCCAACCACTGAAAAAATTTTCCATTTATTTAAAACAATTATAGTTTAAAATGGTTTTGATTTTATAATACTGCCATCAGAGACAGAAGATTAATTTTTAGGGTCCTTCACTTGCATAAATTTTCATTTAAGTTTTTGTGTTTTGTTTCTTAAAGAAGACTTCTAACTTGTACATGCTTCAGTCTCCACAAAACCGGGATCAGATGTATGACTGACTGTTTCTCAGCTCTTTAGTATTTTATGGCTCAGTCTTGGAGAAATTCTGGCCTACCTGACACAACTGCCAAAGTGGTATTTCCTCTTTTCTTTTCCCTCAAAAATCCCACCTATACATTCGTGCCAGATCAAACTTCCTTCCTCTATAACCTCTTCTTCTGTAACCTCATTTCTCAGAAATAGTCAATTCTTTTCCTAGTCCATAGAATTAAGTCCTCAATCTGACCTTTGATGCCACCTACAAGATGACCACAGCCTCCCCACTTTTATTTTTCTGCTAATCTACTTTACATAACCTATTTAACTGGGTCACTATTCCTCCCTAGTGTAGCTCATATATCGACAAATCCTGTCTTTTCTCATGTGCTTTCTCCTTTTATTGAAATGCTGTCTAGAGTGGCCCTACATAGAACTGATGTAGTATGGGGAGAGAGGGCTATGGAAAGATGTGGAGTCCAGCTGTTCTACGATTCAGTACTGTACCATTAACATACTCCAGAGAAACACAGCTCTAGCTTGCACTACATTTACCTTAGAATACTTCACTTTTCTAGAAGTTGACATGTTTACCTAAGATTTATTGGTACTGATCATAGGACAAGGAGTTAAGGATGAGGAGCTCTAATAAAATTTGTATCCATTTTTATGGAGAGATGATCATAAGATGCAAATCAACCAAAAGAAAGACATATTTCTTACTCAAGAATACAAGTATGAATGCAAAAGAGATTTATTTGATTCCACCAAATGGATTGTTATTGTGTTATCGTGCATGGTGTAGAAAAGGGACTGCAATTGAGAAAAGATTGTGAATTGTTGACTGAAGTAGGGCATTTCTGGTGAATATACATAAATATTTTGGTTAACTGTGAAATTTAAGGCATCACATTGCCTGTTTCGTATAAAGTGTTTTAGACTCTCAGGATCACAATATCTTAATTTGCATCAGAGTTTATTTATCTTCCTTTATGTTACTCCAGGACAACAACAACAAAAAAAAAAACTCTGAAAAACAAGTCCCCATACCAGTAACAATGCTCTCCACCTTCCCAAATATCCTTCCATTACCATTATGTTCATATCAATGTATTTGACTCGTAGGATTTACATGGTACTGCTTCCTCCCTTGGTCTCTACTTCTGCTATCTCATTTTCCTTTACATTTTAATATTTCTAAATTATTCTCCATGAAATTAGCCTACAAATTCTTTGAAGACATTTCTCTAAAGACAGTTTTGTTTTGTTTTTTACAATGTGTATTCTGAAGATCTTCCAGATATAGATTAAAAGTGTACAAAGAATGATGGTGAAAATTTGGTAGCAATGGAGGTGGTAACAAGAGGTCAGATTCTGGATGAATTATTTCAATAACTTCCCACCTGGTCACCCTGCTTCCACCCTTACCCCTCTTCAATCTAATTATCAAAACAGCAGCCAAAGCTATCCTATTAAAATGTAAGTCGGGGGCTTCCCTGGTGGCGCAGTGGTTGAGAGTCTGCCTGCCGATGCAAGGGACACAGGTTCGTGTCCCGGGCCGGGAAGATCCCACATGCCACAGAGAGGCTGTGCCCGTGAACCACGCCACTGAGCCTGTGCGTCCAGAGCCTGTGCTCCACAATGGGAGAGGCCACAACAGTGAGAGGCCCACATACCACAAAAAAAAAAAAAAAAATGTAAGTCAGGTCATATTAACTCTAACAAAAGCTCAAATTTCTTCCCATATCACTGTAAAATTTGCTCCCACCTCTATAACCTTTCTGTCCTCAATTCCTACTGTTCTCAGCCCCTGGGTCCCACTAACTCCTTAATGCTCCTCATACACTCTGGTCTATTCCCACATAGCCCTTTGCACATGCTTCACTCCCTCATCTCCTCCAACTCTTTACTCTAATATCACTTTTTGTGTGAGGACTTCTTCCACCACTCTATCCTCCTTCCCTGCTTTATTTTTCTCCATCATATACCTCACCACTCACAGCATTTTAATTATTTATCTGGTCTCTCACTTGCCACAACACACTATCACCACCCTCACACACACAGAGACCCACAGAAGACATAGTAGATTGTTAGCTCCATGATGACAGGGATTCTGTCTGTTTTACTTATTATCGCATCCCTCGAGTACCTGGTTGGCACATGGAAGGCCATTGATAAACATCTTTTGAATAAATGAATGGGATTAAATTGCTTTGGCTGAAGTCGTGTCATCTAAGCCACTTTGGGAGAATCTGGACACAGTTCTTTTGCTCTAGTTATTATAACAAGTAATATACTGTCAGCTACAATAATAGAATAAATCAAATAAATCAATAAAGAAAATGTACTATCTTATGAAACAGGAGAAAAAGTATACAGAGAGAGATTTTCCACCTTTTCCTTTAAAACATGTTTCTGTTGAGTGTATTGTCTCCCCAAACGTCCAATCATCATTCATTTTACTATATTGTTCTTAGAGCTGCTAAAAGATTTCTTTGTCTCCTAAGTCTTCAGGGAAGTGATGTTATATTTCTTATCTTCCATGTCCTAGGCAATTAATTCCTTTGATTACCTTCCATCTGTTAGTGCCCATAATTTTATAACTTCCTTGATACATTTCCTATATATATATATTTATATGATTTTGCATATTACTAAAATTTGGCATGTTCACTTTCTTGTTTCTGTGATATTTTTTCTTCATCTCCAGATTATTTTATTGCTCTTTTCCTTATTTTAAGCTAAGTGTTTTCTCTTACTTTGTTTCTCCCTATACTTCTAAGCTATTCTGTCTCCCTGTTGTTACTTCACAGTCAACAGTGGTTTCAGTGAGACAGTGTCCAATCTGCTATCAGCTGTGAATATCATTACTGTGGTGTTATTTACACCCTTTTAGCTCACTAATGAAGATGCTGGATAAACTGTGCCATACGTTAACTATCAAGAGACAATATGGTAAGAGTTGCCACTTTTCATTATCTTTCATTTTTGGTCTTTGGCCTATACTGCACCTTTTCTAAACTTGAGAAGCAAATGCCATTGAGGCAGACATAATTCCTTTAATCCATTCTACATCTGGTTCTTTTTAATTACTTAAAAAAATTGTCATATGTATTCAACAGGATGTTTTCTTCATGATCTAATAACGATTATCTTTTTGAGATGGTATTAGTCCAATTCCAGGAGTAATTTGCTTTATTACATTAAGTTTGTTCAAACAGCATGTGAATTTCATTAGCATGGCAAAAACAAGGGCTAAATTTCATCGTTTGTGCTTCTGCTTGTAGGATAAATGGTGGTGTTCTCACAACCTATTGCTTTTCTATACCATCGTGGCTTCATCATTTCATTTCTTTAACTTGATCTGACCCTATTTCCTTCTGCACTTACCAAATTCCTCTCTAGTTAACTCTCAAATCATGTGTGCATTTTCCCTAGATGATTATTTGTTCTTTGTATTCCATTTTACCTATATTCCAATCATAACTCTATTACTGCACTAGTCATGTAATAGTACACCTCCCTTTATTTCCATATCTATCATTGATCTGGGGTGTGAATACCTGGAGGGCAGAAATCTTGCCATATTCATCTTTATTCCTTAGTGATTAGCATACAGTAGACACTCAGTAAATGTTAGCTGGCTGAAAGAATGAATTAATGGCTTGTTTATAGGGACATCAGTAGAAGCCTTTATTTGAATGAATCAACTTTCTATAAGCTGACTTACATCAGAATGGCTTTCCTCCAAATTAGTTCTATTTATTAACATTTGTATTAGAAAATGCCAACTTGTCTTTGTTTCCCTACATAGTTTCCATGCTTTGAATTGTTCATAAAGTGAACAAAAAAGAAAATAAAACAGTGAATAATGTATCATCAATTACTGTTATAATTTTAACTACAGATACCTTAGCTAACAATTTTTTTTTCTTTTAAGAATGGAAAACAAATGTCAAGAAAATGAGCCTTATAGCATAGTTTTAAAACTTCCTTAATATGTTCTGATTTCAATAAACATTAAACTATCTACTAAAATATAGATTCATATCATTTGAATCTACAGCTATTAGACTGATGACTTTTGGATAGTTTCCATCTTGCATTTTCCAGTATAGATTCAACTACATTTAGTAGATAATGTTTTAAATATGTATTAAAGGAGTTGAAAATTATTTAACCCAAAAGTTAAAAAAAATCTTATTAATCAAAAAGAATATGATTTTTTCTAATGTTACATTATCTATAGGCTTTGCTGATTTTAATTTACAGGTTGGCAATGTTTTAAATACCAGATGCATTCTTGCAGGCAAATGGTTAAAGGAAATACAGGATTAACTTTATTTCTTTAATCCAGATGTCATAAGGATTCCCTTAGATCAGAAATTTAGATAACCTTGGCTTGAATCCTCAATTTTAAGGCTCATAGAAAATCTGAATATTTATCACTCTGCCAATTTTACTGAAGAATTGAAGGACTGTGAAGCCATAGTTAAAAGTTAAAGGGTGGCTTGGAAGTAGGCTTTAACACATTCCCTAAATTATATCCTTAAATTATACTATCACCACCACTAAGACATATGAAATTAAAGATCTAAGTTAAAGCTGTGTGGTCTCTGTTATGAAAACTCAGCATTAAGTCAAATCTATCAGCCTCTCTTTCATGCCAGATTATCCTCAAAAAGCCAGAACATCATCAACATTATCACATGACATGATGCAGATTCTTTCTTATTGTGCTGGGCTTCACTTTTCTCTCTAGGTGATTCTGTCCTCTTTCTGCTGTTTGAAATAATAAAATCTTAACTCCTTTGGTGTAAGGATACCCATGATTTGCATAAACCAGGTATGGTGAGACACATAAATTTGGAAATGACTGTCGTGAAGAAAGATGATTTTACCTTCTAGGTAGCAAGGTCCCAAGAGGTCAAAACACTAAACATAAAAACTAGAAAACATGGTTATTACATTTTTTCTTGATCTCTTAGAAGCATTTAAATGTGTATTTTTTCCAGACCATCACACACATCTATTCTGTGGTAAAGTAACCTGAGCCAATTATGTTGTACACAATTATTAGTAACCTTTTTGTTTTTTTTTTATTTTAATAAATATTGGTAGCCTCTCTGAAGCTTCTATGTGAAGGTTCAGGGACAGGCTGGGAGCTGGGACTTGGGACACTTTGCTGCAGTGCTTGCACATGGACAAACATCTCCTTAAGCAACAGAATACAAAGAAACTATGAGGGACTAAAAATAACTGCATGTATGCACAGTTAGGATAAATTATGGACAATAAGATACAAAAAGACCAAAAACCCAACTGCCACTTCTGAAGAGGAGGGAGCAAAAACAGGGTGTCCATAACAAAAGCTGTGTACTGTGCATGCTCCCTGCGCACAACACCACCAAAGGGGTGGGCAAACCACCTAAGCTACCCCTCTGGCCTGACCCCTGGACACACCCCTACCCTAACCCCATACAAGGAACCAGCTCAATTTCTATTGATTAAGGAAGGCCAAAAACCCTGATTGGTAACAGTTCTACAATCTCACTACTAGATTACAATGAAAGCAAGTTTATATTTATATTTATATTAGATAATATAAAATATATATATACTGGTCTCTGCCCCCAGTTCATGGCATAAGGCTCCTGAAACCCTTGTGATTTCCTGGGTGATAGGAATAACTTTCATTCAATGAAGTGACTCTGGGTGGGGCTCCTGGATGACTTCTGGATGAGTGCTGGTCCCTGGAAAGAAAAGGTCATGATTAGAAGCTTAAAATTTTCAGCCCCACCTTCACTCCTTCACATTCTCTCCCACACCCCTTCTAGTCTCTTTAAGAGACAGAAGAACTGGAGATGGAGTTAGTGATCAATTATGCCTACATGATGAAGCCTCAAAAGAATCCCAAGAGTACCGGGTTCAGAGAGTATCCAGGTCAGTAAACACATCCACATTCAAGGTTGGTGACACACCCCAACTGTACAACAATAGAAGCTCCTGTGCTCGGGATGTTCCCAGACCTTACCCTTTATCTGGCTGTTCATCTGTATACTTTATCAGATCCTTTATTATAAAATAAAGTAGTAAACATAAGCAAGTGTTTCCCTGAGTTTTATGAGCTGCTGTAACAAATTAAACAAGCCTAAGGGAACCTCTGATTTGTAGCCAAGTCAGTCAGAATTTGTGGGTAACCTAGGAATCTATTACTTGTGATTGGCATCTGAGTTGTGGGGGGGCAGTCTCATGACACTGAGCCCTTTACCTGTGGGATCTGAAGCTATCACCAGGTAGATGGTGTCAGATTTTGAGTTAAACTGTAGGACACCCAGCAGGGGTCAGAAAACTGCTGGGTAGAGAAACCCCTCTATACACACATCTGGTATCAGAAATGTCATGAATGTGGTAGTAATGTGAGAGTAAAGGACAAATACAGGAGGGAGGATGGGGTTTTTC
Organism: Phocoena sinus; assembly: GCF_008692025.1. NCBI lineage: Eukaryota > Metazoa > Chordata > Mammalia > Artiodactyla > Phocoenidae > Phocoena > Phocoena sinus. Next base: position 27,618,540 of record NC_045770.1, read on the forward strand.
CCAACTCACAGACATATTATATATACATATAAACAATTATTAACCAGTAGGCACAAAGGCAGCCAGGCAACCTATTTTTGTAATTTTAATGAACCCAAGTTCACTGTTCTTTAATTACTACAATAACACCTTTTGTGTAAAGTTCACCTGAGTAAAATCAACAATACCTTAAAAGCAAGTTTTATCAACAAAATAGTAGATACCAGACAGAAAGAATCAGTTGGGCTAACAGTCAGACTCAGAACTGTTTCTGAATCAATCTTGATGTGCCACTCTGAAAGGTAAGAGTATTGAGGTCCTTGGCTCCTGAAGCCATCTTTATGAAAAGGTAATTGTAGTGTCTCTAAAATATTAGTTCTAGCTATTCTTCATAGCTTGTATGCCAATATCTCATCAAGAAAAAAAAACATTTCTAACATCAAATATGCTAAGTAACAAATATGACTTGTTGATCCCAGAAAAAACATAGCCACATAGCTGAAGCATGTCACATCTTTGTCTCTGGAGTATGGAGTCAGTTAAACATCCCTGAATTGTGTATTACCAATTAGGGGCACTGACCGCTCCTAGGTTGTAAATTAGAACTAACACATACACAAGCATATTGCACTTTGCTCAAAGGCTTTGAAGAAATTATAGACTATATAACAATTTCCCAGAAGAAATTCTGCTATCAGCTGCTAATTTCTTTTACTATTTTGGTATATTCCTTTATGGGGTCACAACTTGTGACCTAATATGGGTCAATCTTAAAAGGAAGACAGGCCTTTCAATGGGTCCAGCAGTCCTAGGTAAAAAGAGTCTTTGTGGAACAAAAGGAAATGGGATGAATAAAATAATAGCAATGTGTACTCCACAAATTATTGATTTTTTTTGTGATTGCACTGGGTCTAAAAGAAAGAGGAATTGGTGTACCAACATACAATTTACAATCATATGGAAAAAATATATATTATCTATTGTTTGGCTAAAATATTCTTATTCCCTGTATCATCACAAATGAGTAAAGCTTGACTTCACCTCACCTATTAATTCCATCTTGAACTAACAGATACTCTGATAGTGTAAAAGCCACTCTGCCCATTGTTTCAAGCTTCTGGTGAATAGGACACATGGAAGCTCCACAATAGTATTTTAAATTTACCTTAGCTACACAATAACCAAATAGAAAATTTTTGAGCAAGAGGATTTCCTGTAATTTTATTTCAGTTCAGTTTGATTTCTGTTATATCATGTATTTCAATAAAAATAAATACTACAGATTTCTTTTTCTATAGAATTCTAAACATGTATATTTGAAGACTTCTAAACTTTTTGCATATTTTTTCATTGTTTATCCTTATGTTTTTATTGAATAGTCAAAAACTTAATCTAACAATTTGATAGCATTTACAGCAATGGAAAACTTGGAAGCTTGGATTCATAAAATCATAAACATAAGGCAAATATTTCCTCCTCTGTATTATGTTGTTGTCACCAGCTGATTAGTGATTCACTGAGTTAAACTTCTCACATGTAAACATTTCAGACAAAAAAGAAAAATAACTGTCTTAACATAATCTAAAAGTTAAACATATATTAAATATAAGCATAAATGAGTAAAACATTAATATTAAATTATTGCATACAAATAGAGTTTCTGATGTTCTAGGTGCTAAAGAGACATTGAAGAATAATATAAAATGTGCCCTGCTGTCAAAGAGGCTATACTGTAAAATGAAGGGTGACAACCAATAAGTAAACAAATAATGTAACAATAGCAAGTCAGGTTTTGGTAAAGTTTTGAAGCAAATAGGGCGATATGACTTGCGTACTGGAAATTGGGAAATGTGGTGCGGTACCTAACATATGTAGTTAGGAAAGGTGTCTCAGAGGAGGTGAACTTGTTGCTGTGAACAAAGGATGAGAAAGAGTCAGTCATGTTAAAACTGAGGAAAGAGGCTTCAAAGCAGATGGAACATTAAGCACAAAGACACTGAAATGGAGAGAGGTTAGGTTTTTAATGACCAGAAAGGAAATAAGTTTGCCTAGAGTTGACTGAGTAAGGAAAGAATGGTTCAAGACTCATTTGGAGAGATAGACAAAGACCAAGTTGCCAAACACATCATTAAAAATATCAAACTCCTAAGTACAACATTAGTACCCATTCCATAAGACATTGCAACTTGTATTAAACATTCATAAAATTAAGAATATATTTCACAGTTTACATTAAATGAAAATCTTTATCTTCTTCCTCTACCAAATATTTGTTTAATCCTTACTATGTGCTAGACACTGTTCTAAGTTCCAAGAATGGAGTAATTCATGAAGCCTGACCACTTGGAACTTGCCTTTACTTATAGCACTTTGTGTGCTAAAAGATGACAGTTTCTAGGTTTTCCACTGGCAGCTCTACATTGCTGTTTTTTCTAATTTTGCTGACTAGAGTCTTATGTAAGCTTCAATAATCCTAAGAATAAACAGTTAATACACTTCCCTTTTATAGGAAAAAAATTCCTCTAATAAAGTCAAATTTTGACCTTGTGAGAATACTTTCTGATGAACAACAGAAAATAATTATAGAATATGAAGCTATTAACTGATCTTACATCTGAAATGATATTACTTATGATAGCTGTTCTCCCAAAGTGAGCTGTACTCACTCTATTTCCTTTATGGAAGCCATCCATTAATTCCTTGGTACATATTACTATGAAAATTTAATATGATGTAGAAGGACTTCAGAAATGTTGTGAATAAGAGTGTCCTTTCAAATAAACCAGCATTTTCTACCTTCTGAATAATTTGGAAAAAAAATGTCATAACAAAGACTTAAGATAGTTTTTACTAAACTTCCAAACCCTTTCTATAAAGACACATCTCACAGAATTAATTTTTTAAATGTTCACAATTTTGTCTCCATCATCGTATATAAATACTACTTGAAGTCTCAATTTTGGCTCTTCAATTTTACAATGATATTTCAATTGTAAGACCAGGTTGACAAGTAAATGTGTTATGAAAAGAGGGTTATGAATTAAGAGATTAAGAACTCACAGAACTAAAACTCTGTAGGAATGGAAGGAAAGTGACTGGAGAAATGAAATTTCAAGTTAATGGTTGACAATTTAAATATCTATAAACAAACAATTAAAAAATGAAGAGATGATGAGCTTCATAGGCAAAACAGTGCTCTGATCTTTATGTAGGGGGTGCAAAACTTTACAGAGGTTTTCACTAAAACATGTTACTGAGACTGCTCTAAAATAATTTAAACAAGATCTATTCTCTTTTGTTCTTCCTTCTAGTTATGAAGTGAAATAACTTTGATTTACCAAATCAGTACTAGCAGAATTTTCATGTATGGGGAAATTAATTTTGGGAAAAGTCCTCCAATATGATGCATCAAATGGCTCCAATGGTCACTTATAGGAAATATTTCTTGAGTAACTTTTAGTATGATTTATAAATATCATATGTTGCTTCATAATTGTTTTCATGTTGTTTCTTCATTCACTGTGGTTATAGAGGCAGGATATGAGATCACAGTGGGTCAAGAGTTTTATAGATGATTTGAGTTTTTAACTCAACAATTGTATAATACCTAGAAAATAAATAGAAGGTAAAATCATTATAAGAATATTCATAAATAAAGGTATACTTCAGCAAGCTGACTTTAGAGATGCACCATAGGATTTTGCAATTAGTGAATAATATGTCTTCCATGAAGCTGCTCTTCCTCAATTCACATCTGTTTTGGGGGTCTCAACTCTGTTTCTCATAGCTCCCTGAGAATTACCTCTTTTTCCATACTTATCACACTGAATTATGGTATAATACCAACAGCAAGTAAGTTTTGAGTTCTTTTTATATTCTAGTGCTGGGATAAGTAATACATCACACAATATTATTAAATCTCTAAAACAAACAAACCTGAAGGGTAGGTTTTATTGTCTCCATTTTGCACCAAAGGAAACAGTTCTGAGAAGTTACTCTTATGCAAAACCACATGGCTAGAAAATTCAGGAAATAGGATTAAAGTCCATGTCTCTCTTATTCCAAAGAACATTACTTCTATTTATTTATGTCTTATGTCGGGAATTTTTATGAGGTCAAGGGGCTTAAACTTTCATACAGGATCTTCAACAAATGCCACTGTTCCATAACATACAAAAACAAAACAACAATAAAACAAACTTATAGGAGTTTAATAAGCCCCTTACTTTTCTAATCCTGTGCTATAAGCTTGCTGTACACACCGAAAATACAATATAAATCAGTATTGAAGTACTTACTGTTTATGTTGAGGGGTGCTAACAAGGAGGGCTTTAGACTTCGGTATATCTGCGTCTTGTATTTAAAATAATGAAGCCTCACAATTTACATTCTAGTATCTTTATTATTCTATTACTATTATTCTATTATCCTTACTATTCTATGATCCTTAACCCTGACTATACATTTGAATCATATGTATAAGTTTTTTAAAAATACGGTTACCTGGACCCCACCCAAGATCAATTAAATCAGTATTTCTAAGTGTTAAGTGGTCACCAATATTTTACAAAATCTACACTGGTGATTCTATAGTTGAGAACCACTGTTAGAAATAAGTGACATCTTCCTCACAGTCTTATATTCAAGGAAGTCAATTTCCCTTATCTCTATGAAAATTAAAGACAGTAATATGTCACAACGGACACAAGACAAAAATATCAGTCTTCAGGATTAGTGCTCATACTTCATAGGAGATAAGTGGAAATCAGAGTCTAGTTAGCAAAATGAATCATATTTCCTGAATGCTTGTAATTGAAATTTATGTAGTTGACTTTGTGGGAGGAAGCAGCTAGGAGCTAGCTCCACATACACCTGGAAGAAAGTGCTGAAATTACATCTATAAGACTAGAGTCACTGGGTGTTTTAAAAATTTTTTTAACTAGCTTTTTATGTAACCCATTTCTAGATTAAACCATTTTACGTATGTTTAGAATTGAGAATTATATATTTTAAAAGAATAGTTGATATCTAAAACTAGGTCATAGTGGAGGCTTGGACTGCAGTCCTTCAAGCAATGTGGGACCTTTATTTGTGCAAACTTGAGCAAGTTATTCAACCTTCTATGCTTTACTTTCTTAATCTGCAAAATGGGGAGAAGATGATAACTATGGCTATTCATGCTTAGCAGTTTACATGTATTATATTAACCTTCAACAACACTGTAAGGGAGCTACTAATTATTATTCTCATTTACACATGAAAAAACTGAGGCACAGTGAGGTTAGGTAGTGTTCAATGTCTCAGAGCTCATAAACAGTGCAGCCTGTAATCAATGCCAGTTTTAACTCCAGATCAGGCATGCTTAACTGCCAGATATCTGCCATAATTACACTATTTCAGAGGACTATTTAGAGGATGTGGTGAGATAAAACAGTGGTTTCCAAAAAACACTGATGCCTGGTTGCCATCACTGGACATATTGATTTCACTTGTATGGAGTGAAACCTGGGCTTCAGGATTTTTCAGATCTTCCCAGGTGATTCTAATGCATCAAAGTTTTAAAACAAATGAGATAAAGCATAGAGTGGGATCCATAATGGGAAGATGATAAATATTATCTCTATTAACACCTTTATTATTATTAATGTTAAAATTAGACAATGGTCTGAAAGCAAATCAGGTGAATTTAAAAAAAAAATAACAGAGTAAGGCAAAACTGAAGCAACAACAAATTAATTGGTATATGTCCAAAATATTTTTCCTGTTAAAAAAAGAACAATTTTAAAATTGGTTTTCTAAAAGAGTAACTAAAAGTAGAAGCTTAAAAAATAAACCAATCAAACAATATAGACCTGAAACTTTGCTTTCAGTTGAGTTTTACTAAGTTCTGTTATCCTATTTTAGTCAGAGACAGTCCTCTTTGGTGCTTCCTATTTATTTAGGTGGCTATACAAGAGCTTTCAGGAGTACAACAATTTCTATCTATGCTTCATGTTTTCCATGAGCCTTTGGAGTTTTCTGTAGCGATTATTGAGTCATCTATGGCTTTACAAAACAGAAAATTGGTATTCAAGGTGACAGACAAAGCTCAGAACTTTCTAAACTTTCTGTAATATTTCCAAACTGTTCCACTTGGAGACAAGGATATGGATTTCTTAAATTCTCAAGGTTTATTTGAGCCTCATGATTCTGCTGTTATGCCTGTGAATAGTAATACCTAAGGCTTATAACGATACAACTAATGAAGTACTAGGCACAATTGCAAGTTAGAGTGATCCTCCCTTTTCTCTAGTTTTCCAATCTCCTGCTGTGGTTTGCTGTAGGCAAGGGACATGTGGTTGCTAATTTTAGTTTGGTTGTCATTAGTTGAGTTTCCTAAGGTCAGCTAGCTTTGGTGACCAGCAGGAAATGTGTTTGTACATGAGTGTGTTAAGCAGAACAGAGGGGTTATTTTCCCAATAACTTCTAATCTTTCTTTACTTGTCCTGGAGGTGGTGATTTGTAAATATTTTATACAATCTATTAATTTTAACTTACTTTTATATGTGATATTTGAAAACTCTGTAAATGAAACAAAGTATTGAAAAATTTGACTCTGACAAAAGAGTGGAAATATTAATATAATTTGCCTTCTTTTTGCCTCTCTGTGAGTCTCTGTGACAGCTGAGGAGTGTATCCATTCTATACTAAAGCTACTAAATTAATCATTTTCCAGATATCTTAATACTGTTCATATATATACAATCTAAATACAACTCTATAATCATAATTACCATGATTTACATTTCTGCCCACAAAAGATATATTAAGATCACATAATGTGTTAGAACAAATACATAAATTCCCTGTGCAATTTTGTCATGAATAATAGACGACCTAAAAGCTAGGGTTTTTCTATTTGGTTACAGTAAATGGATCCAAACAAATCAGAATTTTCAGAGCATTAATGCAATCAATTTGAGCCTAGCTATTCTGGTTTAGAAAAGTCAGCTCAATTATTTCCAGTTATCTAGTTATTTCTTAACAAGAATTTGGTTGTTTAAACAACATCACAATAAATGTGTATGTTATATTAACTGGAAAATATGTTTCTCATATCTGATTCTATATACAAATGCATAGAGTCAGGTATACAACCCAAGAAAATTTAATTTTACATGCGCAAAAAAAGCACATCAGCAGAAAGGCTAAAATTATTTTACTCTTATGTGTTAAGTATATGTGTGGGAAAAAATTCTGCCTTGGATTCCCTGCTAAGATTTTCAACAGTTTTGCCAATTAGTGTCGAATGAAAGACGATACATCTCTTTAAGTAGGAGTTGAACTGTAATTTATCCTGTAAAATACAGACTTACAAATAAGTCTTACTTTTTGGTGTTTATACTAAGATAAAGTTATTTTGAACCATTAATCGACCTCCTAGTCGAACACGGGTTCGTGCCCCAGTCTGGGAGGATCCCACATGCCGCGGAGCGGCTGGGCCTGTGAGCCACGGCTGCTGAGCCTGTGCGTCCGGAGCCTGTGCTCCGCAACGGGAGAGGCCACAACAGTGAGAGGCCCGCGTACCACAAAAAAGAAAATAATAATAATAAATAAAATGTTAAAAGTAAATGAATAAATAACAAATAAATTAGCAGTATATCATCCTTTTCCCTATAAGTCTTATGTTTGTAGAGACTGCTCTTTAATTTGTAAAGTTTGATGTGTATTTATATTAAAACAGTTTTACTTTCCAACAGATGAAATCTAACACAACAATCTTTAGGAGAGCCTAAAACATGAAAGAATATTTTAGTCATTATTCTAAAACTGATTTACTAACTGACCTAGCAAGAGCATTGGGAATTCTGGCAGATCCTGGTTTGACTATCATGATGAGGACATAATTTACCCTTTTGTTTTCATGGTATTCTCTGCCTCAAAGCACACTGTGGGTCCATTCCTGAGTGCTGTCAGCATTTCACTTCCCTTTATACATGTAGTACTATGTACTTAACCCCCATGCCATGCAAGGCTGATCACTGCCATTTTTGCAGATCTGTATAATGGTAAATTATTTAATCAGATCTCTTTCAATTCTGAAAAGCTCTCCTTATTTTCCATATTATTCTAGCATCATCTTGTATCAATGAATTAATTCCTTTATCAACATATATATAGGTAAAATCAACTGGGGAGAGGCATTTCTCTCTGTGTATGAGGGAAAGGAATGCTAAAAGTGAAACAGCAATACTGGATCTGGCATCTGAACATTTTATTTTAGAGGTCATTTTTTTAATATATAATTAACTTTTGGAGGAATTAGGATTGTGTTGGGATGGCCAGGAAAGGAACCTAAGGGTCACAGAAAGAACATTTCCAGTGCTAGGATATGTTTTGTAGGAGAGCTTATGTTGTCCAAATGTAACATAGGTGGAAGGCACTTTGATTCCCAACTACTTTAGCACAATGGTTGCACTTTGGGAATACTGGCTGAGCATGTGAATATGAACCAAAATATATACGAACAGAGAGACAAAGCCTATGGTGTATTGTACTGACATCTGGGTAAACCGGATCGTTTCCGTATCAACTCACAAGCAACAGGAAGTGTGGGATCAGATTTCAATAGAGACATCGAATGGCAGTGATTAAAACAACTGGTTCATTGAGGCCTCCAATCAACTCTCACCCATACAGCTGTGCTCCCAACTCCTCTTCCATCTCTGCCTACACAGAACAGAATCCACAGTCCAACAACACAATCACTTTCTTGCAATAATCCTCCAACTCTTTCCCCTTTCTACCTCCATTGCAGTCACAAGGAATGGCTGTAAGGATACAATATCACAACTTTGCTTGTAGTATCAGCTTGAATTCTTGATTGCACACTCAAAAGGGCACCCGATACTTTCTGACAATCCTACCATTTCTTTAGTGAGTTTACCTTCACCACTTTTGGAGACAACTATTTTATATCTACTTTTCTTTTGTCAAACCACCACTTTTGTCTGATGACCTCACCTAACACTTCATTGATATAATAGAAAACAGTAGAAGAAAAACTCTCATCTTCCATCACCATGACCTTCATTTCTAAGATGAATGAAACAGCCTTGCCCCATTCAAAGTCTGTCTCTTCAGCTCTTGACCTTATCACCTTCTGTTATCTGCTGGACTCAGCTTCTGCAAGCATTCTTTCCTTTTGCATTTCAACAACTCCTCATCGACCCCATATTTATGATAATAAATAGATACCTTCAAAAATCATCTACCCTTTAAAAATTTCTCATAACTCCATTTTGCTTTTCTACTATTTCCCAATTTCTCCCTCACCCTTCAGAGCAAAACTTAAACCCTCTCTGTTTCCATATCTCTAGTTCTCACCATTACACTGAAACTTCTTTGCCAAGATTGCCAATGGTCAAAGTGTTGCTTTGTTCACTGATCACATCCCTGTTCTCATCTTTATTAACCCTTCAATAGTATTTGAAACTATTAAGTATTTCCTCCTTCTTGAAATATTCTCATCTCTTGGCTATTGTGAAACCGTGCTGTTCTAAGGTTTCCTTTCTGTCTTTGCCACCTCAAGTATGTTTACTGTCTCTGTGTAGTAAAAATTAATCTTACCCAAAGAGTGGTCTAGCTTTTGCCCTACACTACCGGAAGGTGGTATCTAGATCCTTGGAATGTTCTGCATTAGAAAAGTGTCTTCGTTTGCCTAGAAGGTCTTGGCCACTGGACAGTCAAAAATTGTGATTTATGACAGGGGCTTTGGGGCCTGCAGTATTCACTCTACCTCTGGAAAGGATAGAGACTAAAGGGTACCCATGTGTACAGTTAATCATGGAGCCCCAATAAAATTTTGGACACCAAGGCTCAGGTGAGCCTATCCGGTTGGCAATGGTCCATTCATAGTCATACATTGATTTCAGGAAATAATTTTCAGTGAATTCTGTGAGTTATTCTAGAGAATTTTCAAATCTGAGCATTGCTGGAGAAACCCCCAAGCATGAGGTTGGTATTATAAATGAGGGGGGGTCTGTGGACTGCATTCCCTCAAAATCCACAGGCTCCTTTTATTCTCCCTTTTTAATAATGGAGTGCTCCAGGGCTTGGTCTCAATCTCTTTTTCTCTTGCTACACACTTTTCCTAGATGATTTTATAGAATCCTAGAGCTTCAAATGCCATTCAAAATTTATGTCTCTAGCCCCAAATTTTCCTTCAGGATAATTTCAGGATAAATGATCAACCTCATGTATAACGTTGTATGCATTTATGACTATTAGCTGCTCAAATTCACATATCCCACAGAAAGTTCTTTTTTACCCATCCCTACTCTGTTTCTTTTTAACCAATATGGTGATCAGTTCAAAGCACCCATATGCTCAAATTAAAACCTAGAAGTTATTCTTTTTTTTTTTAATTAATTAATTTATTTTATATTTATTTTTAGCTGTGTTGGGTCTTCATTTCTGTGTGAGGGCTTTCTCCAGCTGCAGCGAGTGGGGGCCACTCTTCATCGCGGTGCGCGGGCCTCTCACTGTCGTGGCTTCTCCCGTTGAGGAGCACAGGCTCCAGACGCGCAGGCTCAGTAGTTGTGGCTCACAGGCCCAGCCTCTCTGAGGCATGTGGGATCCTCCCGGACCGGGGCATGAACCCATGTCCCCTGCATTGGCAGGCGGACTCTCAACCACTGCGCCACCAGGGAAGCCCTAGAAGTTATTCTTGATTCACCGTTTCCCTTATCTCATTATATAGGACCCATCAGCAAGTTGTATTTTAATTAGTGCTAAAATTCCATTCATATACATTGGTATGGTCATCTTGATTGTTAAAACAGTGTACTACCTCTGGATCAGTTGATAAAGTTCTATTTCTGTGAGCAAGACCCCTTTTGCCCTCTACCATCTGTCCTAGCCTCCCTGGCCCCATACCTAATTACCTCCCCACTTCCCACAATCCAGCAACTAAAGATTCAATGACTGTCAGGGGACCTCCAGGACCTGTCCTTGTTTAGCTCTATGACCAGCTTCAGTTGTGATTGGTTGGTGCGTGTGCTAACTATTTTTCAAAGTGTTTTCCTCCTGAGCAGTTCTCTTGGCACCTCTTGGGGCTACTCATAGCTGATTATGCCATTCCGGCACCTGACATTATGCTGAATTTCCCACCAACTCACTGTTGCTTCCCTGAGAAAGCCTACTTTTCCAATATATCCTTGGCCAGTGCAGGAGACAGAGTGGATGGTAGCCATGATTGTACCTCAGCATGTTAATACGTAATGGCCATCTGGTATCCTGAAACTATACTTCTGGCCACTGCTCTCGGAATCATTTTTCCTAACGTGGCTTATTATGTGAATTATATTATGTGAATTAAAGCTTTCTTGGGACTTTTTTCTATAGAGTTCCTGGGGGAAACCTGAAGAGTGGGTAGATTAGTCTTAATTAGGTTCAGCAAAGGCAGTAGCTGAGCACTGCAGTCTCTGAAAGTATAGTGGGTGCGCCGTAGAAAGTTGAGAGGGTGGGGGAAATAGACAGAGTCCTCAGGTCTGTTTGAAGCTGGCAGAGGAAGGGAGTGTCTGGAGTACAAATGTCCTTTTTCACCCTTCCCACTGATATTTTTTTTAACTGAGTAAAAATGGAAATGCTAGAACATTCACCATTTTAAAGTGTACAACTCAGACATTATTAGTATATTCACAAGGTTGTGAAACCACCATTACTACCTAATTCCAGAACATTTTCATCATCCCCAAAAGAAACATCATAACTACTAGCAGTCACTCCCCATTTTTCAACCTCTGGCAACCACTAATGTACTTCCTGTCTCTATGAATTTGCTTATACTAGAAATTTTGTAAAACTGGAAATATACAGTATATTCCCTCCTTTATCTTGCTTCTTTCATTTATAACGTTTTCAACATTCATCCATGTTTTAGCATGTATCAGTACTTCACTCCTTTTTATTTCTAAATGATAATTCATTATAAGAATATACCCTTTTTGTTTATCCATTCAGCAGCTGATAGACATTTGGGATGTTCTCACTTTTTGGCTAATATGAATAAAGCTGCTATAAAATTTGTGTACACGTTTTTGTGGAAATTATGTTTTAAATTTATTTATATACCTAACTGTGTAATTGATCAATAGACTCTATGTTTAACTCTTATGGAATTGTCAAAATGTTTCCAAATGGCAGCTCTATTTTACATTCCCATGAGCAAAGTATTAGGCTTCCAATTTCTCCACATTCTCACCAACAGCTGTTATTATTTTTTTCTATCATAGCCATCCTAATTTGTGCAAAGTAGTATCTTATTGTGCTTTTGTTTTGCATTTTTCTAATGATAAGTAGTATTGAGCATCTTTTCATGTACTTATTGGCCAGTTGTACATAATCTTTGGGGAAACATAAACTCAAATCTTATGCTCACTTTCAATTGAGTTATTTGTTTTTTAATGTTGAATTTTAAGAGTTCTACATATATTCTGAGTACTGGATACTTTTCAGATATGTGATTTGCAAATATTTTCTTCCATTTTCTGGGTTGTCTTTCCACCTTCTTGACAGTGTCCTTTGAAGCAAGGAAGTTTTCTTAATTTTGATGAAGTCCAGTTAATCTATTTTTTCTTTTGTTGGCAAATTCAAGGTCATGAAGGTTTATCCATGTGCTTTCTCCCAAGAGTTCTACAGTTTTAGCTTTTACATTTAAATCTTTGATTCATTTTGAGTTAATTTTTGTGTATGAGTTGAAGTAGGCATCCAAATTCATTTTACTGCATTTTTTTAACATCTTTATTGGAGTATAATTGCTTTACAATGGTGTGTTAGTTTCTGCTTTATAACAAAATGAATCAGTTATACATATATTCCCATATCTCTTCCCTCTTGCGTTTCCCTCCCTCCCACCCTCCCTATCCCACCCCTCTAGGTGGTCACAAAGCACCAAGCTGATCACCCTGTGCTATGTGGCTGCTTCTCACTATCTATCTATTTTATGTTTGGTAGTGTATATATGTCCATGGCACTCTCACTTTGTCACAGCTTACCCTTCCCCCTCCCCATATCCTCAAGTCTATTCTCTACCAGGTCTGTGTCTTTACTGCCCCAGCATCTTTGGTTACAAAGACAATATTTTCCCCCATTCAACTGTCTTGACACACTTGCTGAAAACCCGTAGATGTATGAGTTTATTTTGGGACTCTCAATTCTTGTCCTTTAATCTATATGTCTATTCTTATGTCAATGCTACAGAGTCTTGGTGGTTGTAGATTTGTAGTAAGTTTTTAAATCAGGAAGTGTGAATTCTATACCTTTGTTCTTTTTCAAAAATATTTTTACTACTCTGTGTTCTTTGGATTTTCCTGTGAATTTTAGGATCAGATTCACAAGTTCTGCAAAAAATGTAAGGGGAGTTTTGGTAGGAATCATGCTTAAACTGTAGATAAATTCAGAAATTATTGCTATCTTTAAAATAAGGAAGTCTTTTATTTTGTTTTTTTGCCAAATTACCCTAGACAAAACCTCCAGTGTAATGTTGAATAGAAATGGTGAGAGTAAACATCCTTGTATTTTTCCTAATCTTAGAGAGAAATTTTTTGTGTTTTGTTGGGTTTTGTCAAAAGACTTCTCTGTGTCTCTTAAGATGATCATGTGGGTTTTGTATTTTACCTTATTAATAATGTGTATTATATTGATTGATTTTCATATGTTGAGTCAATCTTATGTTACTAAGAAAAACTCCACTTAGTCACAGTGTATAATCATTTTTTATAAGTGAGTAGATTTGTTTTGCCAATATTTTGTTCAGGATTTTTACATCTATGTAGTTTTCTTTTCATATGGTATCTTTGCCTGGTTTTGGTATTAGGATAATATGGGCTTCATAGAATGGGTTGTGAAATTATCCATTTTCCTTTGTTTTTGGAAGAGTTGGTGAGGTATTACTGTTAATTCTTTAAATATTTAGTTGAATTCACCAGTGAAGCCATGTGGCTTAGGGATTTTCTTTGTGGGTGGATGTAGTTTTATGATTACTAATTCAGTCTCTACATTCTCTAGATTCTGCTTATGTTTCTGCCTTATTACATAGTATTCTTCCTCTTTTCCACTAGTGTCCATTGAGGTTAGCCTCATTCTGTTCCTTAAATAACCAAAATTCTCACCTCAATGTTTTTACACATGATGTTTCCTCTGGCTAGAACTTTAAAACATAAACTAATTAATAATATTCTATGTGTTATTCATTGTGATAATAGCTTCACATATTTTATCTAAGCAACAATGATTTATAATCTTGGAAAACTAAGGCCTAAAGAGGTTAATGTAATCAACAAATGTACAGAGATAAGAAAATTCTGAAAAAAATAACTGGAGAATTAACTACTTTTTAAAATAAATTTCCTAATGTCTCTGATGTACTATGTCTTAGAGCCAGAATTTAAACCATGTCTGTCTGACTCCAGAGTCCAAACACTTTACACTGTACTACTTTGCTACATTAGTATGAGTGTCAAATGATATGATACTTGCAAGTGAAAAATATCTTTGTTCTACTTCTCAACTTCTTCTATAAGCATCGTTTCTCCCTTATATTTATGCTCAAGCTATATATATATATGCTTCTTTCTGCTACAGTCTTTTCACACACTATTTTCATTGCTCCAAGTGCCATTGTCAGAATGGAGAAAGTCCATACCATTTTTTTCTTAATTATATTTGTATTGTGGTAAGAACACAATGTAAGATCTATACTAATAACAAAAATTGAAGTGTACAATACAGTACTGTTAACTTCAGGGAAAATGTTTTATGGCAGCTCTCTAGAACTTATTCATCTTGCATAACTGAGACTTTATACACATTGATTAGCATAATCCCCATTTTATCCTTCCCTCCCAGTGCCTGGCAACCACCATTCTACTCTGGTTCTATGAGACCAACTAACTTAGATACCTCATATAAGTGGAATCATGCAGTATTTGTCCTACTGTTATTGACTTATTTTACTTACTTAACATAATATCCTCAAGATACAGCTAAGTTGTTACATATTCATGATTTTCTTATTTTTTTTTAATCCACAGAGTTCAGGTTCATATATTATTTCAATTTTTCTTTCAGTTTTATTAAGATATAATTGACATACAGCACTGTGCAAGTTTTAGACATACAGCATAATGACTAGTGGTACATATATTATGAAGTGATTACCACAATAAATTTAGTTAACTTACATGATTTGATATAGATTTTTAAAAAAATCATTTTTTTCCTTGTGATGACAACTCTAGGATCTACTCAACAACTTTTAAACACACCATACAGCAGTGTTAGCTATAGTCATCACATTGTACATTACATACCTAGTACTTATTAATCTTATGACTGGAGGTTGGCACATTTTATTTATTTATTTATTTTTGCCCAGTGTTTCATCTTTTTGTTTGTTTTTTAAATTTATTTTTATTTTCTGGGCTTCCCTGGTGGCGCAGTGGGTGAGAGTCCGCCTGCCGATGCCGGGGACACGGGTTCGTGCCCCGGTCCGGGAGGATCCCACATGCCGTGGAGCGGCTGGGCCCGCGAGCCATGGCCGTTGAGCCTGCGCGTCCGGAGCCTGTGCTCCGCAACGGGAGAGGCCACAACAGTGAGAGGCCCGCGTACCGAAAAAAAAAAAAAAAAAAAAAAAAAAATTTATTTTTATTTTCTTATACAGCAAGTTCTTATTAGCTATCAATTTGTATACATATTGGTGTATATAAGTCAATCCCAATCTCCCAATTCATCTCACCACCACCCCCACACTTTCCCCCCTTGGTGTCCATATGTTGGTTCTCTATATCTGTGTCTTTATTTCTTCCTTGCAAACCGATTCATCTGTACCATTTTTCTATATTCCACATATGTGCATTAATATATGATATTTCTTTTTCTCTTTCTGAGTTACTTCACTCTGTATGACAGTCTCTAGGTACATCCATATCTCTACAAATGACCCAATTTCATTCCTTTCTATGGCTGAGAAATATTCCATTGTATATATATATATATATATATATATATATATATATATATATATACCACATCTTCTTTATCTATTCATCTCTCTATGGGCATTTAGGTTGCTTCTCTGACCTGGCTATCGTAAATAGGGCTGCAATGAACATTGGGGTACATGTGCCTTTTTGAATTATGGTTTCCTCAGGGTATTGCCCAGTAGTGGGATTGCTGGGTCATATGGTAGTTCTATCTTTAGTTTTTCAAGGAATGTCCATATTGTTCTCCATAGTGGTTGTATCAATTTACATTACACTGTACCCACCAATAGTGCAAGAGTGTTCCCTTTTCTCCACACCCTCTCCAGCATTTATTGTTTGTAGATTTTTTGATGATGGCCATTCTGACCAGTGTGAGGTGATACCTCATTGTACTTTTGATTTGAATTTCTCCAATAATTAGTGTGTTGAACATCCTTTCATGTGTCCCTTGACCATCTATATGTCCTCTTTGGAGAGATGTCTATTTAGGTCTTCTGCCCATTTTCTGATTGGTTTTTTTGTTATATTGAGCTCCATGAGCTGTTTGTATATTTTGCAGATTAATCCTTTGTCCATTGTTCTGTTTGTAAATATTTTCTTGCATTCTGAGGGTTGTCTTTTTATCTTGTTTATGGTTTCTTTTGCTGTGAAAAAGCTTTTAAGTTTAATTAGGTCCCATTGGTTTATTTTTATTTTCATTATTCTAAGAGGTAGGTCAAAAAGAAATCTTGCTGTGGTTTATGTCAAAGAGTGTTTTTCCTATGTTCTCTTCTAAGCATTGTAAAGTGTCCATTCTTACATTTAGGTCTTTAATCCATTTGGAGTTTATTTTTGTGTATGGTGTTAGTGTTCTAAATTCATTTTTTTACATGTAGCTGTCCAGTTTTCCCAGCACCACTTATTGAAGAGGCTGTCTTTTCTCCATTGTACACTCTTTCCTCCTTTGTCATAAAATAGGTGACCATAGGTGTGTGGGTTTATCTCTGGGTTTTCTATCCTGTACCATTGATCTATATTTCTGTTTTTGTGCCAGTACCATACTGTCTTGATTAATCTAGCTTTGTAATATAGTTTGAAGTCATGGAGCCTGATTCCTCCAGCTCCATTTTTCTTTCTCATGATTTCTTTTGTTATTCAGGGTCTTTTGTGTTTCCATACGAATTGTAAAATTTTTTGTTCTGATTATGTAAAGAAGGCCATTGATAGTTTGATAGGGATTGCATTGAATCTGTAGATTGTTTAGCTAGTAGAGTCATTTTCACAATGTTGATTCTTCCAATCCAAGAGCATGGTATATTTCTTTATCTGTTTGTGTCATCTTTGATTTCTTTCATCAGTGTTTTCTAGTTTACTGAGTACAGGCCTTTTGACTCTTTAGGTAGGTTTATTCCTAGGTAAATTTTTATTGTTGCAAAGGTAAATGGTATTTTTCCTTAATTTCTCTTTCTGATATTTCACTGTTAGTGTAGAGGAATGGAAGAGATTTCTGTGCATTAAATTTTCATCCTGTTACTTTACCAAATTTATTGATTAGCTCTAGTAGTTTTCTGCTGGCATCCTTAGGATTTCTATGAATATTATCATGTCATCTGCAAACAGTGACAGCTTTACTTCTTCTTTTCAAATTTGGATTCCTTTTATTTCTTTTTCTTCTCTGATTGTCATGGCTAAAACTTCAAAAACTATGTTGAATAATAGTATTGACAGTGGACATCCTTGTCTTGTTCCTGATCTTAGAGGAAATTCTGTCAGTTTTTCACCATTGAGAATGATGTTTGCTGTAAGTTCTGTCATATATGGCCTTTATTATGTTGAGGTAGGTTTCCTCTATGCCCCTTTTCTGGAGAGGTTTTGTCATAAATTGGTGTTAAATTTTGTCAAAAGCTGTTTCTGCATCTATTGAGGTGATCATATGGTTTTTATTCTTCAGTTTGTTAATATGGTGTATCACATTGATTTATTTGTGTATATTGAAGAATCCTTGCATTTCTGGGATAAATCTCATTTGATCATGGTGTATGATCCTTTTAATGTGTTGTTGGATTCTGTTTGCTAGTATTTTGTTGAGGATTTTTGCATCTATGTTAATAAGTGATATTGGTCTGTAATTCTCTTTTTTTTATAATATCTTTGTCTGGTTTGGGTATCAGGGTGATGGTGGTCTTGTAGAATGAGTTTGAGAATGTTCCTTCTCTGTAATTTTTTGGAAAAATTTGAGAAGGATGGGTGTTAACTCTTCTCTAAATGTTTGATAGAATTCACCTGTGAATGCATCTGGTCCTGGACTTTTCTTTGCTGGAATATTTTTAATCACAGTTTCGGTTTCATTACTTGTAATTGGTCTGTTCGTATTTTCTATATCTTCCTGGTTCAGTCTTGGAAGATTTTACATTTCTAAGAATTTGTCCATTCTTTCCAGGTTGTCCATTTTATTGGCATAGAGTTATTTGTAGTAGTCTCTTATGATGCTTTGTATATCTGTGGTGTCCTTTGTAACTTCTCCTTTTTCATTTCAAATTTTATTGATTTGAGGACGCTCCTTCTTTTTCTTGGTGAATCTGGCTGAAGGTTTGTCAAATTGGTTATCTTCTCAAATACCAGCTTTTAGTTTTATTGATCTTTGCTGTTGCTTCTTTGTTTCTATTTCATTTATTTCTTCTCTGACTTTATGATTTATTTCCTTCTGCTAACTGGGTTTTGCTTGTCTTCTTTCTCTAGTTCCTTTAGGTGTAAGTTTAAATTGTTTATTTGAGATTTTTTCTTGTTTCTTGAGGTGGGATCTTATTGCTATAAACTTCTCTTTTAAAACTGCTTTTGCTGCATCCCATAGGTTTAGCATTGTCTAATTTTCATTATCAGTTGTCTCTAGGTATTTATTGATTTCCTCTTTGATTTCTTCAGTGATCTCCTGTTTATTTAATAACGTATTGTTTAGCCTCCATATGTTGGTGTCTTTTGCGTTTTTTTCCTTGTAATTTATTTCTAATCTCATGGCATTGTGATCTCAAAAGATGCTTGATATGATTTCAATTTTCTTTATTGTATCAAGGCTTGATTTATGACCCAAGATGTGATCTATCCTGGAGAATGTTCCACGTGGACTTGAGGAGAAAGTGTAGTCTGCAATTTTCAGATGGAATGTCCTATAAATATCAGTTAATTCTATCTGGTCTATTGTGTCATTTAAAGCTTGTATTTCCTTATTAATTTTCTGTCTGGATGATCTGTCCATTGGTGTAAGTGAGGTGTTACTGTCTATTTCTTCTTTTATAGCTGTTAACATTTGACTTATGTATTGAGGTTGGGTGCATATATATTTATAATTGTTATATATCTTCTTGGATTGCTCCCTTGATCATTATGTAGTGTCCTTCTTTGTCTCTTGTAATAGTCTTTATTTTAAAGTCTGTTTTGTCTGATATGAGAATTTCTACTCTAGCTTTCTTTTGATTTCTTTTGCTTGGAATATCTTTTTCCATTCCCTCACTTTCACTCTGTATGTGTCCCTAGATCTGAAGTGGGTCTCTTGTAGACAACATGTATACAGGTCCTGTTTTTGTATCCATTCAACCAGTCTTTGTCTTTTGGTTGGAACATTTAATCCATTTACATTTAATGTAATCATCTATATGTATTTTCCTATTACCATTTTCTTAATTGTTTTGGATTTGTTTGCATAGTTTCTTTTCATCTCTTTTGTTTCCCAATTAGCATTTGTTGTGGAGCTGATTTGATGGTGCTGAATTCCCTTAGTTTTTGCTTGTCTGTAACACTTTTGATTTCTCCATCGAATCTGAATGAGATCCTTGCTGGGTAGAGTAATCTTGGTTGTAGGTTCTTCCGTTTCATCACTTTAAATATATCACACCACATCTTTCTGCCTTGTAGAGTTTCTGCTGAGAAATCCACTGTTGATCTTAAGGGAGCTCCCTTGTATGTTATTAGTCATTTTTCCCTTGTTGCTTTTAATAAATTTCTTTTTAGCTTTAATTTTTGTCAGTTTGATTACTATATATCTCAGCATGTTTCTTCTTGGGTTTATCCTGCCTGGGACTCTCTGCACTTCCTGTACTTGGGTGGCTATTTTCTTTCCCATGTTAGGGAAGTTTTCTACTATAATCTCTTCAAATATTTTCTAAGGTCCTTTCTCTGTCTCTTCTCCTTCTGGGACCCTTATATTGTGAATGCTGGTGCATTTAATGTCCCAGAGGTCTCTTAGGCTATCTTCACTTCTTTTCATTCTTTTTTCTTTGTTCTGTTTTGCAGCAGTGAATTTCACCATTCTGTCTTCCAGGTCACTTACCCGTTCTTCTGCCTCAGTTATTTGACTATTGATTCCTTCTAGTGTATTTTTCATTTCAGTTATTGTATTGTTCATCTCTGTTTTTTTATTCTTTAATGCTTCTAGGTCATTGTTAAACATTTCTTGCATCTTCTTGATCTTTGCCTCCATTCATTTTCTGAGGTCCTAGGTCTTCTTCACTATCATTATTCTGAATTATTTTTGTAGAAGGTCACCTATTTCCACTTCACGTAGTTGTTTTTCTGGGGTTTTATCTTGTTCCTTCATCTGGGACATAATCCTCTGCCATTTCATTTTATCTAACTTTCTGTTATTGTGGTTTCTGTTCTGCAAGCTGCAGGATTGTAGTTCTTCTTGCTTCTGCTGTCTGCCCTCTAATGGATGAGGCTATCTAAGAGGCTTATGCATACTTCCTGATGGGAGGGACTGGTGGTGGGTACAGCTGGGTGTTGCTCTGGTGGGCAGAGCTCAATAAAACTTTAATCCACTTGTCTGATGATGGGTTGGCTGAGTTCCCTCCCTGTTGGTTGTTTGGCTTGAGGTGAACCAGCACTGGAGGCTGGAGGCTCTTTGGTGGGGCTAATGGTGTATTCCAGGAGGGCTCATGCAAAGGAGTACCTCCCAGAACTGCTGCTGACATTGTCCTTATCCCTGTAGTGATACACAGCACCCCGTGGCTCTGTAGGAGGCCCTCAAACAGTAGCAAGTTGGATTAGTTCAGTCTTCTATGGTGTCAATGCTCCTTCCCCCTGGGTCTTGATGCACACACTACTTTGTGTATGTCCTCCAAACATGGAGTCTCTGTTTCCCCCAGTCCTGTTGAAATCCTGCAATCAAATCCCACTAGCCTTCAAACTCTGCTTATCTGGGAATTCCTCCTCATGTTATCAGACCCCCATGTTGGGAAGCCTGATGTGGGGCTCAGAACCTTCACTCCAATGGGTGGACTTCTGTGGTATAATTGTTCTCCTGTTTGTGAGTCACCCAGCCAGTGGTTATGGGATTTGATTTTATTGTGATTGCACCCCTCCTACTGTCTCATTATTGCTTCTCCTTTGTCTTTTCATGTAGGGTATCCTTTTGTTGAATTCCAGTGTCTTCCTGTCAATGGTTGTTCAGCAGGTATTTGTTATTCTGGTGCTGTCCCAAGAGGAAGTAAGGGTGGTACATTTTTACCACATTTATCCAGCTCTCCCACCCACCACACCTCTGTCCCAGGTAACCACAAATCTGATCTTTTTTTCTATGAATCTGATTTGCTTTTAGATTCCACATAAAAAGAGAGATCGTATGGTATTTGTCTTTCTCTGTCTAAGTTATTTCACTTAGCATAATGTTTTCAAGATTCATCTCTGTTGTTGCAGATCCTGACAATTTGAAAACACTAAATATTATGTCTTTTATATATATTATTTACACATATGTGTATAAATATATTTATAAATTTTTGGTTTTATAAAAATTTGCATGTAGGAGTTCCTACTATATTTGTTTTACTTATTTCTTGAAACAGAAAAAGAGCTTTCTTTGAATTTTAAAATCTTTGCTCTTTCATTGTATTCATGCAATAAAACCAAAATGTTAAGTGAGAAAATGAATTACTATTTCTATCACCAATAAGTTATGCAAAATTAGTCAAATTACATATTTCATATTTGTGAAAGGGCTGTTTTAGAAAAAATGTGTTTGTTAATCTCTTTGTATCTCAAGTATTTTGTATAACTTAAGGAATGCTCTAGAACGTATCTCAAGGATAATACACAGTCACATATGTAAATCTAGATATATCTCTATCTAGCTATAATTTCACAAGCATTCTTAATGTGATTTATGGATATCCCTGAGTTCCTTTGACCACATGTTAATAAATCTAATCTAGCCACTATTTCTCCCTTTCTGTGAAGAATTGTGCTATGTCAACTTGATTAATGCTGTGGACTATACATTTTCCAAAATCCCCTTCTCCCTTCTCTGTATTCTTTTGACCTACAGTAAATTTTATTTCCCAGCTTAATTTTACTTTCCATTGCTCTGTCTTCAGCTTGTCTTCCCTATTACTGGCCCTATCGACCATCAGTGGCTTCCAGCCCACCAAACCAGATCCTTGACACAGAGATATGGTACTTACGCTGAGACAACAAATTCCTTTAGATCTTGCTACATTTTCCCATCCAGAGTTTTACTTTGATGGTGTAAGCTGACTGGTTTCTCACATTTACCTGCAAGCTCCAATTTAACTACTTGCACTAATTCATCTGTCAGGTTAGTTGTTGAATTTTTCTCTGATCCTCCAACTCTCCCTTTCAGCCTTTCATTTCCTATTATAAACCACTCATTACAACACTTGTTATGTTCTGCTTCTTCAAGTAAATACTGACTGAAACTTTCTAAATATTTCTAGTATTTCTTGATTTTTTTGTCTCTGAAGTTTCCTCATTACTTGTAATTTAATTCATGTAGAGAAGCCTTGAGGAGATTTAGTTCAGAAAGATGATTATGTTTCTTTCAGATAAAGTGATTCAATAAAGCTGAAAATGGCATACAGAAGGCAGAGCAGGAAGAAAAAAATCTAATCTTTGATAAAGGAGGCAAGAGTATACAATGGAGAAAAGACAGCCTCTTCAATAAGTGGTGCAGGAAACCTGGACAGCTACATGTAAAAGAATGAAAGTAGAACTCTTCCTAACACCATGCACAAAAATAAAATCCAAATGGAATAAAGACGTAAATGTAAGACCAGACACTATAAAACTCTTAGAGGAGTTTTATAGGAAAAACACTATAGGAAAAACACTTTTTGACATAAACCACAGCAAGATTTTTTTGACCCACCTCCTAGAATAATGAAAATAAAAATAAACCAATGGGACCTAAATAAACTTAAAAGCTTTTTCACAGCAAAAGAAACCGTAAACAAGACAAAAAGACAACCCTCAGAATGTGAGAAAATATTTGTAAACAGAGCAATGGACAAAGGATTATTCTGAAAAATATACAAACAGCTCACGGAGCTCAATGTCAATAAAACAAAAAATCCAATCAAAAAATGAGCAGAAGACCTAAATGGGCATCTCTCCAAAGAGGACATATAGATGACAAAGAGGCTTATGAAAGGATGCTCAACAACAATAATTATTGTAGAAATGCAAATCAAAAGTACAAAGAGGTATCACCTCACACTGGTCAGAATGGCCATCATCAAAAAATTTACAAACAATAAATGCTGGAGAGGGTGTGGAGAAAAGTGATCCCTCTTGAACTGTTGGTGGGAATGTAAATTGGTACAGCTACTGTGGAGAACAATATGAAGGTTCCTTAAAAACTAAAAATAGAATCACCATATGACCCAGCAATCCCACTACTGGACATATACCCTGACAATACCATAATTCAATAGGATACATGTACCTCAATGTTCATTGCAGCACTATTCACAATAGCCAGGACATGAAAACAACCTAAATGTCCAATGACACATGAATGGATAAAGAAGATGTAGTACATATATACAATGTAATATTACTCAGCCATAAAAATGAATGAATTTGGGTCATTTGTAGATATGTGGAAGGACCTCGAGTCTGTCATACAGAGTGACTTAAGTCAGAAAGAGAAAAACAAATATTGTATATTAACACATATATGTAGAATCTAGAAAAATGTTATAGATGAACTTATTTCCAGGGCAGGAATAGAGATACAGGCATAGAGGATGAACAGGTGGATACAGTGGGTGAAGGGGAGGGTGTGATGAATTGTGAGATTAGGATTGACATATTGGGAGGGAGGTCCAAGAGGGAGGGTATATATATATATATATATATATATATATACATACATACACACATATAGCTGATTCACTTCTTTGTACAGCAGAAACTAACACAACATTGTAAAGCAATTATACTCCAATAAAAAAATGACCAGTTTGATATACCATGTTTTGTACCATCTATGAGACAACATATCACAGGGCTTAAGAGCAAAGAACACACAATGGGTTCAATCCCTGACATTTTCCCTGCCTAGCAATGTGAACTTGACCAAATTTTGCAAGCTCTTTGACTACCTTATTGAACTATAACACAATGATTATCATAGTATTTACTGCATTATGTTGTTGTGAGCCTTAAATGATTTGTTATATCTAAAGAGCTTGGCACACAGTAAGTGAACCACAAACATTAGCTTATATTATTATTACATATATGCAACAACTCTGAAGTCTTGCCTATTTCTCAAAGTGCCAGAGATCTGAGGGAGGATTTCTGCATAGGTTGAAGTAGCATAATTTCATTTAAGGACCAAAATAAGCCTCCATTAAAATTTCTTTTTAATCCTGGACAAATTTGAGCCTGTGACATTGAGAGGTGATATGGAGGGCCCAAAGTAAACATAAGAGATTGGGTCTGATTAAGGATTTTACAGGTTTGTTTCTCTTTAATGACAATATTAGGCATAAATATCCACCTTCCTCCTCAAGCCAAACAAAATATTGTTGAGGTAATAGTATTACTGAGTCCCTTGGCCTCATATCTGATGACATCTAGACTCTATTTAATGGTGCGATACTTATTCAAATATTCTGTTTTACCCTAAACACCCCAGTGTTTAAGATACTAATTAAACTTATTGCAGTTCATTCCCTCAGGTATTTTTTCTACTTTCTGTATATAGGAGCTCACTCTTTCTCTCTGTCTGTCCCTATAAAGAGAAATAATTTTATGGAATAGAACACCAAAGACTGTCTTAGAACTTCATATACATGTATGCTTTTTGTGGAAAAATATGTTGTAAAAGTGCTAATTTAAGCTGTTATAATTTGCCTCAATTTTTTATAAGGATTGTATGAGAAGATAACTGAATGATTGTAAGGACAATTTTAATAAAATCATATTTCATTTTTATGCAGTGCTATTCTCTTTAGAAAATGAGATTGATGCTCCCCTTTCTCTCTGTTCCTATCCTTATTTTATTTACAGGGAGGGGTCCAGAGCAAAGGAATTCACAGAACTGTCTGGAATTCTCTCTTCCATTGATTGAGGTCAAAGTCACTGATGTTGTCACAGCTTCTAGAAGTAGACTCTTAACAGGAGGAACATACATATGGCTGTGTTGAAGAAAAAAAGCTCTACCACAAACATTTTTTTTCTTTTTCAACTCAGTACTGGATCCTGACAATTCTCTGTTTACTATGAGAGGGGTGAGGCCTTGATGAAGAATGGCCTTTCAATGTATTTTTATTACTGGTGCTAAGCATTTCCAATTTAGACAAATGGAGTTCTCCAAATGGTTCAGCTCAGATAATTAGAAACCTTACTTGTGAACAGAACTGAGAGGTTAGGAGGATGAGCTACAGTCCCCATCAGCTGCATCTTCCACCATGAATTGTGCCCAGTTAATGGATATGAATGAATATTTAGGGAATTGGTGAGGACTAGAAGAAATAAACTGGAACTGAATTCCCAGTAAAACACTACATTCTTGACCTTATCATTCATAACATTTCACTTAAAGTTTATGTGAGTTTACTGCACATAGGCTCTTCTAATTTATAAGTCAAATGTGTCTCTGTTTCTTAAGGGAAACTTTTGAAGGTTATCAGTCTCCTTAGTAAAGAGTTAGCCTCTTGTATCAAATGAGATGAAGTGAACAAAAGTTCACTGTTTTTAGAATTGTTCACTGCTTTTAGAACTCAAAAATTAGTGCACGAAAGTTCATTGTTTTTAGAACTGTTAGTTATACAGAACTGCAGTTATACAGAACTCCTCAGTCACAAGTCATTCTAAGTAACTTTTGCTTCACTTTTTTTTAAGGCTCTTACCACACAGATGCTGGTGTTATCAGCTGATCTATTTTGGGGATAACACATTGAAGTGGTAGTAATTTCTAGTTTCTGTTTTCAAAAGAAATACATTTGATAAGGTACGTGTTAGTCTTTTTATTTCACACAAAACTTCTCAATTTAAATATTCTCCCTGTGACCTCTGCACATCCATGGGCACAATATTTCACAAATACCATAAATGGAGGGATTTTTTTTCTCTTTATGATATATTAAAAATACAAACTGCATTTGTGAACATACAAAGAGGCAGAGGCTGTCTGTATGAGAGAAATTAAGTTGTGATAAGATTAGGTACTTTAGAAGGTTCCTCTGGTTTGAAATATTATAGAGAAAAGCCTCTTTTCCAGATGTCACAATTAATGAATGTCTGCGAATAGTGAAAGACTTCACAATACAATGCAAAGTGGAACTAGCAAAGTAACAACATTAAAAAAAATCATGTGACCTATTGCACACTTTGGACTCATCATTTTGTTGCAGTTCTCCTTTCTGCTTAGCTAGACTTTGCATCCCACATTCTCAAATTATGAGCTCCCGAGATCCTGCACCCCACCACTACTTTTCAATTCAGCAAACCCCACTTCATGCATAGCACATTACATTCTGCTGGATACCATAGAGAACATAAATAAATTATGAACCTGTTCTTAAAATATGCACAGTCTTCTAAGAGAGGCTTCTAAGAATTAACTGAATGAACCAATTAGAAAAGTGCTAAATATAATAGAATCAAGAAACAATATTCATTGACTATAAATAAAATGACCAACAAACAATCAAGTCCATGTCATTGTTAGCTGGTAATTTTCAAAGGGCTTCTTAAAGTTACTGCACCCAGAATCATAAAAAGAGAGAGCCTATCTGAGTTCATCGTGCGTCACAAATTTCAAGTCACATCCTGCATCAAGATCAATCTTATATTTGCAAAATCTACTTGAATCAAGATGAGGGAAGAACCTATCAAAGCTGCATACACAATAATGACAACAAGGGTTCTGAGCAGGTGCATTTGGAGGCCTTGGTTCTTGTGAGAAAAAGCAGAAAATAAGGTAAGATTGATTTGCACAAAAGTGTTTTCTGTGAACCACTAGTTTAGAACATGTCATATTGAAATCCCCCTTAAAAATTTACTTGCACATTAGCATATTAAAGGGGCTGAGTCCTCGTGTAATTTAAGCTGTTAACTTTTGTTCATCCTATCATTTCCCAAATTTGTTTGACAACAGACCATAATGACACTTATTATACAAATAGTTTTCTATAGGACACACATTAGGAAATGTTGAATTCTATATGCAAAGTAAAATGTAAGAAACCTAGAATGCCAACTTAGATTTGCAAGTTTTTGTTTAACAGGCAAAATTATTGAGTAGGAGATTTCACTGATCCAGTTTAGACAGTAAGAAAGATCTTCTGAAGCTACTTCATGCAAATGGAGACAACGAGAAAACATGAGTAACAATATTCATAATAGACAAGATAGACTTTAAAATAAATCTATAAAGAAAGACAAGGAAGGACATTATATAAAGATAAAAAAGGTGAACATTATATAATGATAAAAAAGGTGATAAAAATATATGTTAACACTCATTAACATATATTCATCCAATATAGGAGCATCTAAATACATAAAACAAATGCTAACAGACATAAAGGGAGAAATTGACAGGAATACAATAATGGTAGGGGACTTTAGCACCCCACTGACATCACTGGACTGATCTTACAGAAAGAACATCGATAAGGCAACATCCTAAATGACACAATGGAACAATTGGACTTAATTGATATCTATAGGACACTACATTCAAAAAAGTATACATATATGCATTCTTTCCAAGAACACCTGGTACTTGTTCTAGGATAGACCACACACTATGACACAAAACAAGCTTCAACAAACTTAAAAGGATAGAAATTATTTTCTGGCCACAATAGTATGAAACTAGAAATCAATCACAGAAAGGAAAATGAGAAAAATATGATTACATGGAGACAAAAAATAAAAGTTACTAAAAAAACAATGCATCAACAAGGAAATCAAAGAGGAAATCAGCAAATATCTCAAGACAAATGACAATGAAAACACAACCATACAAAAACTATGGGATTCAGCAAAAGTAGTCCTAAGAGGGAAGTTCATAGGAATATAAGTCTTCCTCAAAAAGCAGGAAAAATCTTAAATAAACAACCTAACCTACCACCTAAAAGAAATAGAAAAAGAAGAACAAACAAAGCCTAAAGTCAGCAGAAGGAAGGCAACAAATAAAGATCACAGAAGAAATAAATACAATAGAAATCAAAGGAAAAATAGAAAAGATCAATAAAACCAAGAGCTGATTTTTGAAAGGTAAAACAAAATTGACAAACCTCTAGCCAGGTTCCCCAAGAAGAAAAGAAAGAGGACCCAAATTTAAAAAAGAAATAAAAAAGAAAGAAAGAAAGGTAAGAGGAGAAATAACAACAAATACCACAAAAATACCAAAAAATTATAAGAAAATATTATAAAAATTATATGCCAACAAATTAGACAACCTAGAAGAAATGGACTGGTGTAGAAATATACAGCCTGCCAAAACTGAGTCAAGAAGAAACAGATAATTTGAACAGATTGATCACTAGAAGTCAAATAGAATCTGTAATTAACAAAACAAAACAAAACTGCAAACAAAAGTCCAGGACCAGATGGCTTCACTGGGGAATTCTACCAAACATATGAAGAAGAAGTTACACCTATCCTTTTCAAACTATTCTGAAATATTAAAGAGGAGGGAACACTACCAGAGTCAGTCTATGAAACCACCATCACCCTGATACCAAAACCAGACAGACACTACAAGGAAGGAAATTAAAGGCCAATATCTTTGATGAATGTAGGTTCAAAAATCCTCAGAAAATATTAGCAAACCAAATCCAGCAACACCATGATTAAATTGGATTCATTCCAGGGTTATAAGGATGGTTCAACATACACAAATCAATCAATATGATATACCACATCAACAAGAGGAAAGACAAAAACCACATGATCATCTCAATAGATGTAAAAAAAGAATTTGCTAAATTAAGGATTTGCTCTAATTCAACAACAATTTATTATAAAAACTCTCACTAAAGTGAGTATAGATGGAATGCATTTTAACATAATTAAAGCTATTTATGACAAATTCAGAGCCAAAATAATACTCAATGGTGAAACCATGAAATCTTTCCCTCTAAATTATGGAATAAGACAAGGATGCCCACTCTCATCACTTTTATTCAATATAATATTGGAAATTCTAGCCACAGCAATGAGCAAGGCACAGAAGTAAAAGTTTTCCAGATTGGAAGGGAAGAGGTAAAATTGTCATTATATGCAGATGACATGATTCTCTATGTAGAAAACCCTAAAGACTCCACACAAAATCTATTAGAACTAATAAATGAATTTAGCAAAGTAGCAGAATACAAGATTAATATACAAAAACTAGTTGCATTTCTTTATACTAACATGAAATACCATAAAGGGAAAGTGAAAAAAATCCTATTTAAAATTGTGCACAAAATAATACCTAGGATTAACCTAACCAAGGAGGTGAAAGTCCTTCATGATGATAATTATAAAACATTGATAAAGGAAATTGAAGATAATTCAATGACACTGAAAGATATCCCATGCTCTTGCACTGGAATAATTAATATTGCTAAAATGGCCATAAGACCACAAACACTCTACAGATTTAATGCAATCCTTATCAAATTACCCATGATGTTTTTCATTGAACTGAAACAAATGACATAAAACTTATATGGAAAAACATGAGATGGAGAGTTGCCAAAGCAATACTGAGGAAAAAGATCAAAGTTGGAGGCAAAACTCTCCCAGGCTTCAGACAATACTTCAAAGCTACTGTAATCAAAACAGTATAGTATTGGAACAAAAACAGAAAAGGGAGCAGAATAGAGAGGCCGGAATAAACCCAAACACCTACAGTCAATTAATCTTTGACAAAGAAGGCAAGGATATACATTGGAGAAAGATAGTCTCTTCAGCAAGTGGTGTTGGGAAAGCTAGACAGCCTCCTGTAAATCAGGGAAATTAGAATGATCCCTCAAACCATGTACAAAAATAAACTCAAAATGGTTTAAAGACCTAAACATAAGACATGACACCATAAAACTCCCAGAAGAGAACATAGCCAAAACATTCTCTGACATAAATTATAGCAACTTTTCTTAGATCACTCTCTCAAGGGAAAAGAAATAAAAGCAAAAATAAACAAATGGGACTAATTAAGCTTAGCAGCATTTGCACAGCAAAGGAAACCATAAACAAAATGAAAAGACAACCTATGGGGGGGGACCTTGAAGATGACGGAAGAGTAAGACGCGGAGATCACCTTCCTCCCCAAAGATACACCAGAAATACATCTACACGTGGAACAACTCCTACAGAACACCTACTGAAGGCTGGCAGAAGACCTCAGACCTCCCAAAAGGCAAGAAACTCCCCACGTACCTGGGTAGGGCAAAGGAAAAAAAGAAAAAACAGAGACAAAAAAATAGGGACGGCACCTGCACCAGTGGGAGGGAGCTGTGAAGGAGGAAAAGTTTCCACATATTAGGAAGCCCCTTCGTGGGCAGAGACTGCGGGAGGCGAAGGGGGGAGCTTCGGGGCCGCGGAGGAGTGCACAGCAACAGAGGTGCGGAGGGCAAAGCGGGGAGATTCCCGCACAGAGGATCGGTGCCAACACGGCACTCACCAGCCCGAGAGGCTTGTCTGCTCACCCGCTGGGGCAGGCGGGGCTGCGAGCTGAGGCTCGGGTTTCGGTTTCGGTTGGAGCGCAGGGAGAGGACTGGGATTGGCAGTTTGAACATAGCCTGAAGGGGTTAGTGCACCACGGCTAGCCGGGAGGGAGTCCGGGGAAAAGTCTGCACCTGCCGAAGAGGCAAGAGACATTTTCTTCCCCCTTTGTTTCCTGGTGTGCGAGAAGAGAGGTTTAAGAGCACTGCTTAAAGGAACTCCAGAGACAGGCACGAGCCGCGGCTAAAAGCACGAACCCCAGAGACGGGCGCGAGCCGTGGCTAAAATCATGGACCCCAGGGACGGGCGGAAGATGCTAAGGCTGCTGCTGCCACCACCAAGGGGCCTGTGTGCGAGCACAGGTCACTATCCACACCCCTCTTCCGGGGAGCCTGTGCAGCTTGCCACTGCCAGGTTCCCGGGATCCAGGGACAACTTCCCCGGGAGAACGCACGGCTGGCCTCAGGCTGGTGCAATGTCACGCCGGCCTCCACAGGCCCGCCCAGCATGCAGTGCCCCTCCCTTCTCCCCGGCCTGAGTGCGCCAGAGCCCCCGAATCAGCGGTTCCTTTAACCCCGTCCTGTCTGAGCAAATAACAGATGCCCTCCAGCGACCTACACACAGAGGCAGGGCCAAATCCAAATCTGAACCCCTGTGAGCTGTGAGAACAAAGAAGAGAAAGGGAAATCTCTCCCAGCAGTCTCAGAAGCAGCGGATTAAAGCTCCACAATCAACTTGATGTACCCTGCATCTGTGGAATACACGAATAGACAACGAGTCAACCCAAATTGAGGAGGTGGGCTTCGAGAACAAGATCTATGATTTTTTCCTCTTTTCCTCTTTTTGTGAATGTGTATGTTTCTGTGTGAGATCTTGTCTGCATAGTTTTGCTTCCACCATTTGTCCTAGGGTTCTCCATCCATGGTTTTTTTTTTTTTATTTTTTTTTAATAATTAATTTTAATAAATTTATTATACTTTACCTTCTTTCTTTCTTTCTTTCTTTCTTTCTTTCTTTCTTTCTTTCTTTCTTTCTTTCTTTCTTTCTTTCTTTCTTTCCTTCCTTCCCTCCTTTATACAACGAATCATCCCAAATTGAGGAGGTGGGCTTCGAGAACAAGATCTATGATTTTTTCCCCTTTTCTTCTTTTTGTGAATGTGTATGTGTATGCTTCTGTGTGAGATCTTGTCTGTATAGTTTTGCTTCCACCATTTGTCCTAGGGTTCTATCCATCCATTTTTTTAAAATTTTTTTTTAAATAATTAATTTTAATAACTTTATTATACTTTACCTTCGTTCTTTCTTTCTTTTTTTTTTCCTTCCTTCCTTCCCTCCTTTAGACAATGAATCATCCCAAATTGAGGAGGTGGTCTCTGAGAGCAAGTTTCATGATTTTTCCCCCTTTACCTCTTTTTGCGAGGGTGTATGTGTACGCTTCTGTGTAAGATTCTGTATAGCTCTGCTTGCAACATTTGTCCTAAGGTTCTATCCGTCCCTTTTTTTTTTTTTTTCTAAACAAGTATTTATTAATTCAATAACTTTATTATACTTTATTTTATTTTACTGTATCTTCTTTCTTTCTGCCTTTTTGCCTGCTTTTCCTCCTTCCTTCCTTCCTCCCTTGCTCCCTCCCTCCTTTCTTTCCTTCTTGCCTTCTTTGCTTCTTTCTTTCTTTCTTCATACTTCTACTAATTCTCTCTACTTTTTCTCCTTTTTATTCTGAACCGTGTGGATGAGAGGCTCTTGGTGCTCCGGCCAGGAATCAGGGCTCTGCCTCTGAGGTAGGAGAGCCAACTTCAGGACGCTGGTCCACAAGTGACCTCCCAGTTCCATGTAATATCAAATGGCGAAAATCTCCCAGAGACATCCGTCTTAACACCAGCACCCAGCTTCACTCAACGACCAGCAAGCTACAGTGCTGGAAAACCTATGCCAAACAACTAGCAAAACAGGAACACAACCCCACCCATTAGCAGAGAAGCTGCCTAAAATCATAATAAAGCCACAGATACCACAAAACATACCACCACACGTGAACCTGTCCACTAGAGAGACAAGATCCAGCCTCATCCACCACAACACAGGCACTAGTCCCCTCCACCAGGAAGCTTACACAACCCACTGAAACAATCGTAGCCACTGGAGACAGACATCAAAAACAGCGGGAACTACGAACTTGTAGCCTGCAAAAAGGAGACCCTAAACACAGTAAGATAAGCAAAATGAGAAGACAGAGAAACACACAGCAGATGAAGGAGCAAGATAAAAATGCACCAGACCTAACAAATGAAGAGGAAATAGGCAGTCTACCCGAAAAAGAATTCAGAATAATGATAGTAAGGAAGATCCGAAATCTTAGAAATAGAATGGACAAAATGCAAGAAACAGTTAACAAGGACCTAGAAGAAATAAAGATGAAACAAGCAATGATGAACAACACAATAAATGAAATTAAAAGTACTCTAGATGGGATCAATAGCAGAATAACTGAGGCAGAAGAACGGATAAGTGACCTGGAAGATAAAACAGTGGAAATAGGGGGGACCTTGAAGATGGCGGAAGAGTAAGACGCGGAGATCGCCTTCCTCCCCACGGATACACCAGAAATACATCCACACGTGGAACAACTCCTACAGAACTCCTACTGAAGGCTGGCAGAAGACCTCAGACCTCCCAAAAGGCAAGAAACTCCCCACGTAACTGGGTAGGGCAAAAGAAAAAACAGAGACAAAAGAATAAGGACGGCACCTGCACCAGTGGGAGGGAACTGTGAAGGAGGAAAAGTTTCCACACACTAGGAAGCCCCTCCGCGGGCGGAGACTGCGGGAGGCAGGGGGGGAGTATCGGGACCGCGGAGTAGTGCACAGCAACGGGTGCGGAGGGCAAAGCGGGGAGATTCCTGCACAGACGATCGGTGCTGACCGGCACTCACCAGCCCGAGAGGCTTGTCTGCTCACCCACAGGGGCGGGCGGGGCTGCGAGCTGAGGCTCGGGTTTTGGTTTTGGACGGAGCTCAGGGAGAGGACTGGGGTTGGCGGCTTGAACATAGCCTGAAGGGGTTAGTGCACCACGACTAGCCGGGAGGGAGTTCGGGGAAAAGCCTGCACCGGCCGAAGAGGCAAGAGACTTTTTCTTCCCTCTTTGTTTCCTGGTGCGCGAGGAGAGGGGTTTAAGAGCGCTGCTTAAAGGAACTCCAGAGACAGGCGCGAGCCGCGGCTAAAAGTGCGAACCCCAGAGACGGGCGTGAGCCGCGGCTGAGGGCGCGAGCCCCCCGAGACGGGCGCGAGCCGCGGCTGAAAGCGCAAACCCCAGAGACGGGCGCGAGCCGCGGCTAAAACCGCGGACCCCAGAGACGGGCGGGAGACGCTGGGGCTGCTGCTGCCGCCACCAAGGGGCCTGTGTGCGAGCACAGGTCACTCTCCACACCCCTCTTCCGCGGAGCCTGTGCAGCCCGCCACTGCCAGGTTCCCGGGATCCAGGGTCAACTTCCCCGGGAGTATGCAAGGCGGGTCTCAGGCTGGGGCAACATCACGCCGGCCTCTGCCGCAACGTCACGCTGCCTCTGCAGCCTCAGGCCCGCCCCGCACGTAGTGCCCCTCCTACCCCCATCCCCCAACCCCCGGCCTGAGTGAGCCGGAGGCCCCGAATCAGCGGCTCCTTTAACCCCGTCCTGTCTGAGCGAAAAAACAGACGCCCTCCAGCGACCTACACGCAGAGGCAGGGCCAAATCCAAAGCTGAGCTCCTGTGAGCTGTGAGAACAAAGAAGAGAAAGGGAAATCTCTCCCAGCAGCCACAGAAGCAGCGGATTAAAGCTCCACAATCAACTTGATATACCCTGCATCTGTGGAATACCTGAATAGACAAGGAATGATCCCAAATTGAAGAGGTGGAATTTAGGAGCGAGATCTATGATTTTTTTCCCTTTTCCTCTTTTTGTGAATGTGTATGTGTATGCTTCTGTGTGAGATCCCGTCTGTATACTCTTGCTTCCACCATTTGTCCTAGGGCTCTATCCGTCCATGACTTTTTTTTAAAAATTCTTTTTCTTAATAATTAAGTTTAATTGTAATAACTTTATTATACTTTACCTTCGTTCTTTCTTTCTTTCCTTCCTTCCTTCCCTCCTTTAGACAACGAATCACCCCAAATTGAGGAGGTGGTCTCAGGGAGCAGGATTTATGATTTTTCCCCCTTTACCTCTTTTTGTGAAGGTGTATGTGTATGCTTCTGTGTAAGATTTTTTCTGTATAGCTTTGCTTCCAACATTTGTCCTAAGGTTCTATCCGTCCCCTTTTTTTTTTTTTTTTCTAAATATTTTTTAATTCAATAACTATATTATACTTTATTTTATTTTTACTGTATCATCTTTCTTTCTGTCTTTTTTCCTTCTTTCCCTCCTTCCTTCCTTCCTCCCTCCCTCCCTCCCTCCCTCCTTTCTTTCCTTCTTTGCTTCTTTCTTCCTTCCTTCCTTTCCTCCTTTTCTTCTTTCTTTACTCATACTTCTACTAATTCTCTCTACTTTTTCTCCCTTTTATTCTGAGCTGTGTGGATGAAAGGCTCTTGGTGCTCCAGCCAGGAGTCAGGGCTCTGCCTCTGAGGTAGGAGAGCCAACTTCAGGACACTGGTCAACAAGAGACCTCCCAGCTCCACATAATATTAAACGGTGGAAATATCCCAGAGACCTCCATCTTAACACCAGCACCCCAGCTTCACTCAACGACCAGCAAGCCACAGTGCTGGACAACCTATGCCAAACAACTAGCAAAACAGGAACACAACCCCACCCATTAGCAGAGAGGCTGCCTAAAATCATAATAAGGCCACAGACACCCCAAAACACACCACCAGACGTGAACCTGCCCACTAGAGAGACAAGATCCAGCCTCATCCAGCACAACCACAGGCACTAGTCCCCTCCACCAGGAAGCCTACACAACCCACTGAAAACAACCTTAACCACTGGAGACAGACATCAAAAACAACGGGAACTACGAAAGTGCAGCCTGCAAAAAGGAGACCCCAAACACAGTAAGTATAAGCAAAATGAGAAGACAGAAAAACACACAGCAGATGAAGGAGCAAGATAAAAACCCACCAGACCTAACAAATGAAGAGGAAATAGGCAATCTACCTGAAAAAGAATTCAGAATAATGATAGTAAGGATGATCCGAAATCTTGGAAGTAGAATGGACAAAATGCAAGAAACAGTTAACAAGGACCTACAAGAACTAAAGATGAAACAAGCAATGATGAACAACGCAATAAATGAAATTAAAATCACTCTAGATAGGATCAATAGCAGAATAACTGAGGCAGAAGAACGGATAAGTGACCTGGAAGATAAAGTAGTGGAAATAACTACTGCAGAGCAGAATAAAGAAAAAGAATGAAAAGAACTGAGGACAGTCTCAGAGACCTCTGGGACAACATGAAACGCACCAACATTCGAATTATAGGGGTTCCAGAAGAAGAAGAAAGAAAGAAAGGGACTGAGAAAATATTTGAAGAGATTATAGTTGAAAACTTCCCTAATATGGGAAAGGAAATAGTTAATCAAGTCCAGGAAGCACAGAGGGTCCCATACAGGATAAATACAAGGAGAAACACGCCAAGACACATATTAATCAAACTGTCAAAAATTAAATACAAAGAAAGCATATTAAAAGCAGCAAGGGAAAAACAACAAATAACACACAAGGGAATCCCCATAAGGTTAACAGCTGATCTCTCAGCAGAAACCCTACAAGCCAGAAGGGAGTGGCAGGACATACTGAAAGTGCTGAAGGAGAATAGCCTGCAACCAAGACTACTCTACCCAGCAAGGATCTCATTCACATTTGATGGAGAAATTAAAACCTTTACAGACAAGCAAAAGCTGAGAGAGTTCAGCACCACCAAACCAGCTTTACAACAAATGCTAAAGGAACTTCTCTAGACACGAAACACAAGAGAAGGAAATGACCTATAGTAGCGAACCCAAAACAATATATAAAATGGAAATAGGAACATACATATCGATAATTACCTTAAATGTAAATGGACTAAATGCTCCCACCAAAAGACACAGATTGGCTGAATGGATACAAAAACAAGACCCTTATATATGCTGTCTACAAGAGACCCACTTCAGAACTAGAGACACATACAGACTGAAAGTAAGGGGATGGAAAAAGATATTCCATGCAAATGGAAACCAAAAGAAAGCTGGAGTAGCAATTCTCATATCAGACAAAATAGACTTTAAAATAAGGACTATTAAAAGGGACAAAGAAGGACACTACATAATGATCAAGGGATCGATCCAAGAAGAAGATATAACAATTGTAAATATTTATGCACCCAACATAGGAGCACCTCAATACATAAGGCAAATACTAACAACCATAAAAGGGGAGATCAACAGTAACACATTCATAGTAGGGGACTTTAACACCCCACTTTCACCCATGGACAGATCATCCAAAATGAAAATAAATAAGGAAACACAAGCTTTAAATGATACATTAAACAAGATGGACTTAATTGATATTTATAGGACACTCCATCCAAAAACAACAGAATACACATTTTTCTCAAGTGCTTATGGAACATTCTCCAGGATAGATCATATCTTGGGTCACAAATCAAGCCTTGGTAAATTTAAGAAAACTGAAATTGTATCAAGTATCTTTTCGACCACAACGCCATGAGACTAGATATCAATTACAGGAAAAGATCTGTAAAAAATACAAACACATGGAGGCTAAACAATACACTACTTAATAATGAAGTGATCACTGAAGAAATCAAAGAGGAAATAAAAAATACCTAGAAACAAATGACAATGGAGACACAACGACCAAAACCTATGGGATGCAGCAAAAGCAGTTCTAAGGGGGAAGTTTATAGCAATACAAGCCCACCTTAAGAAGCAGGAAACATCTCGAATAAACAACCTAACCTTGCACCTCAAGCAATTAGAGAAAGAAGAACAAAAAACCCCCAAAGCTAGCAGAAGGAAAGAAATCATAAAAATCAGATCAGAAATAAATGAAAAAGAAATGAAGGAAACAATAGCAAAGATCAATAAAACTAAAAGCTGGTTCTTTGAGAAGATAAACAAAATAGATAAACCACTAGCCAGACTCATCAAGAAAAAAAGGGAGAAGACTCAAATCAATAGAATTAGAAATGAAAAGGAGAAGTAACAACTGACACTGCAGAAATAAAAAAATCATGAGCGATTACTACAAGCAACTCTATGCCAATAAAATGGACAATCTGGTAGAAATGGACAAATTCTTAGAAATGCACAACCTGCCAAGACTGAATCAGGAAGAAATAGAAAATATGAACAGACCAATCACAAGCACTGAAATTGAAACTGTGATTAAAAACCTTCCAACAAACAAAGCCCAGGACCAGATGGCTTCACAGGTGAATTCTATCAAACGTTTAGAGAAGAGCTAACACCTATCCTTCTCAAACTCTTCCAAAATATAGCAGAGGGAGGAACACTCCCAAATTCCTTCTATGAAGCCACCATCACCTTGATACCAAAACCAGACAAGGATGTCACAAAGAAAGAAAACTACAGGCCAATATCACTGATGAACATAGATGCAAAAATCCTCAACAAAATACTAGCAAACAGAATCCAAAAGCACATTAAAAGGATCATACACCATGATCAAGTGGGGTTTATTCCAGGAATGCAAGGATTCTTCAATCTACGCAAATCTATCAATGTGATAAACCATATTAACAAATTGAAGGAGAAAAACCATATGATCATCTCAATAGATGCAGAGAAAGCTTTCAACAAATTTCAACACCCATTTATGATAAAAACCCTCCAGAAAGTAGGCATAGAGGGAACTTTCCTAAACATAATAAAAGCCATATATGACAAGTCCACAGCAAACATCATCCTCAATGGTGAAAAACTGAAAGCATTTCCACTAAGATCAGGAACAAGACAAGGTTGCCCACTCTCACCACTCTTATTCAACATAGTTTTGGAAGTTTTAGCCACAGCAATCAGAGAAGAAAAGGAAATAAAAGGAATCCAAATCGGAAGGGAAGAAGTAAAGCTGTCACTGTTTGCAGATGACATGATACTATACATAGAGAATCCTAAAGATGCTACCAGAAAACTACTAGAGCTAATCAATGAATTTGGTAAAGTAGCAGGATACAAAATTAATGCACAGAAATCTCTGGCATTCCTATATACTAATGATGAAAAATCTGAAAGTGAAATCAAGAAAACACTCCCATTTACCATTGCAACAAAAAGAATAAAATATCTAGGAATAAACCTACCTAAGGATACGAAAGACCTGTATGCAGAAAATTATAAGACACTGATGAAAGAAATTAAAGATGATACAAATAGATGGAGAGATATACCATGTTCTTGGATGGGAAGAATCAACATTGTGAAAATGACTCTACTACCCAAAGCAATCTACAGATTCAATGCAATCCCTATCAAAGTACCACTGCATTTTTCACAGAACTAGAACAAAAAATTTCGCAATTTGTATGGAAACACAAAAGACCCCGAATAGCCAAAGCAATCTTGAGAACGAAAAAAGGAGCTGGCGGAATCAGGCTCCCTGACTTCAGACTATATTACAAAGCAACAGTAATCAAGACAGTATGGTACTGGCACAAAAACAGAAAGATAGATCAGTGGAACAGGATAGAAAGCCAGAGATAAACCCACGCACATATGGACACCTTATCTTTGATAAAGGAGGCAGGAATGTACAGTGGAGAAAGGACAGCCTCTTCAATAAATGGTGCTGGGAAAACTGGACAGGTACATGTAAAAGTATGAGATTAGATCACTCCCTAACACCATACACAAAAATAAACTCAAAATGGATTAAAGACCTAAATGTAAGGCCAGAAACTATCAAACTCTTAGAAGAAAACATAGGAAGAACACTCTATGACATAAATCACAGCAAGATCCTTTCTGACCCACCTCCTAGAGTAATGGAAATAAAAACAGAAATAAACAAATGGGACCTAATGAACTTCAAAGCTTTTGCACAGCAAAGGAAACCATAACCAAGACCAAAAGACAACCCTCAGAATGGGAGAAAACATTTGCAAATGAAGCAACTGACAAAGGATTAATCTCCAAAATTTACAAGCAGCTCATGCAGCTCAATAACAAAAAAACAAACAAACCCCATCCAAAAATGGGCAGAAGACCTAAATAGACATTTCTCCAAAGAAGATATACAGAATGCCAACAAACACATGAAAGAATGCTCAACATCATTAATCATTAGAGAAATGCAAATCAAAACTACAATGAGATATCATCTCACACCAGTCAGAATGGCCATCATCAAAAAATCTAGAAACAATAAATGCTGGAGAGGGTGTGGAGAAAAGGGGACACTCTTGCACTGCTGGTGGAATGTGAATTGGTTCAGCCACTGTGGAGAACAGTATGGAGGTTCCTTAAAAAACTACAAATAGAATTACCATATGACCCAGCAATCCCACTACTTGGCATATACCCTGAGAAAACCAAAATTCAAAAGAGTCATGTACCAAAATGTTCATTGCAGCTCTATTTACAATAGCCAGGACATGGAAACAACCTAAGCGCCCATCATCGGATGAATGGATAAAGAAGATGTGGCACATATACACAATGGAATATTACTCAGCCTTAAAAAGAAATGAAATTGAGCTATTTGTAATGAGATGGATAGACCTAGAGTCTGTCATACAGAGTGAAGTAAGTCAGAAAGAAAAGACAAATACCATATGCTAACACATATATATGGAATTTAAGGGAAAAAAATGTCATGAAGAACCTAGGGGTAAGATAGGAATAAAGACGCAGACCTACTGGAGAACGGACTTGAGGGTATGGGAGGGGGAGGGGTGAGTTTTGACAGGGCGAGAGAGAGTCATGGACATATACACACTAACAAAACGTAGTATGGTAGATAGCTGGGGGGAAGCAGCCGCAAGGCACAGGGATATTAGCTCGGTGCTTTGTGACAGCCTGGAAGGGTGGGTTGGGGAGAGTGGGAGGGCGGGAGACGCAAGAGGGAAGACATATGGGAACATATGTATATGTATAGCTGATTCACTTTGTTATAAAGCAGAAACTAACACACCATTGTAAGCAATTATACCCCAATAAAGATGTTTAAAAAAAAAAAAAAAACAGTGGAAATAGCTACTGCAGAGCACAATAAAGAAAAAAGAATGAAAATAACTGAGGACAGTCTCAGAGAACCACTGGGACAACATTAAATGCACCAACATTCGAATTATAGGGGTTCCAGAAGAAGAGGAAAAGAAAGGGACTGAGAAAAATATTTAAAGAAATTATAGTTGAAAACTTCTCTAATATGGGAAAGGAAATAGTTAATCAAGTCCAGGAAGCACAGAGAGTCCCATACAGGATAAATACAAGGAGAAATACGCCAAGACACATATTAATCAAACTGTCAAAAATTAAATACAAAGAAAACATATTAAAAGCAGCAAGGGAAAAACAACAAATAACACACAAGGGAATCTCCATAAGGTTAACAGCTGATCTCTCAGCAGAAACCCT
Source organism: Phocoena sinus (assembly GCF_008692025.1). NCBI lineage: Eukaryota > Metazoa > Chordata > Mammalia > Artiodactyla > Phocoenidae > Phocoena > Phocoena sinus. The sequence goes on from NC_045770.1 coordinate 27,660,065, forward strand.
ACAAGCCAGAAGGGAGTGGCAGGACATACTGAAAGTGATGAAGGAGAAAAACCTGCAACCAAGACTACTCTACCCAGCAAGGATCTCATTCAGATTTGATGGAGGAATTAAAACCTTTACAGACAAGCAAAAGCTGAGAGAGTTCATCACCACCAAACAGCTTTACAACAAATGCTAAAGGAACTTCTCTAGACAAGAAACACAAGGGAAAGAGAAGACCTATAATAACAAACCCAAAACAATTTAGAAAATAGGAATAGGAATATACATATCGATAATTATATTATATGTAAATGGAATAAATGTTCCCACCAAAAGACACAGATTGGCTGAATGGATACAAAAACAAGACCCATATATATGCTGTCTAAAAGAGACTCACTTCAGACCTAGAGACACATACAGACTGAAAGTAAGGGGATGGAAAAAGATATTCCATGCAAATGGAAACCAAAAGAAAGATGGAGTAGCAATTCTCATATCAGACAAAATAGACTTTTAAATAAGGACTAATAGAAGAGACAAAGAAGGACACTACATAATGATCAAGGGATCGATCCAAGAAGAAGATATAACAATTGTAAATATTTATGCACCCAACATAGGAGCACCTCACTACATAAGGCAAATACTAACAGCCATAAAAGGGGAAATTGACAGTAACACAATCATAGTAGGGGGCTTTAACACCCCACTTTCACCCATGGACAGGTCATCCAAAATGAAAATAAATAAGGAAACACAAGCTTTAAATGATACATTAAACAAGATGGACTTAATTGATATTTATAGGACACTCCATCCAAAAACAACAGAATACACATTTTTCTCAAGTGTTTATGGAACATTCTCCAGGATAGATCATATCTTGGGTCACAAATCAAGCCTTGGTAAATTAAAGAAATTTGAAATTGTATCAAGTATCTTTTCCGATCACAACGCCATGAGACTAAATATCAATTACAGGAAAAGATCTGTAAAAAATACAAACACATGGAGGCTAAACAATACACTACTTAATAATGAAGTGATCACTGAAGAAATCAAAGAGGAAATAAAAAAATATGTAGAAACAAATGACAATGGAGACACAACGACCCAAAACCTATGGGATGCAGCAAAAGCAGTTCTAAGGGGGAAGTTTATAGCAATACAAGCCCACCTTAAGAAGCAGGAAACATCTCAAATAAACAACCTAACCTTGCACCTGAAGCAATTAGAGAAAGAAGAACAAAAAACCCCCAAAGCTAGCAGAAGGAAAGGAATCATAAAAATCAGATCAGAAATAAATGAAAAACAGTTGAAGGAAACAATAGCAAAGATCAATAAAACTAAAAGCTGGTTCTTTGAGAAGATAAACAAAATAGATAAACCACTAGCCAGACTCATCAAGAAAAAAAGGGAGAAGACTCAAAGCAATAGAATTAGAAATGAAAAAGGAGAAGTAACAACTGACACTGCAGAAATAAAAAAGATCATGAGAGATAACAACAAGCAACTGTATGCCAATAAAATGGACAATCTGGAAGAAATGGACAAATTCTTAAAAATGCACAACCTGCCAAGACTGAATCAGGAAGAAATAGAAAATATGAACAGACCAATCACAAGCACTGAAATGGAAACTGTGATTAAAAATCTTCCAATGAACAAAAGCCCAGGACCAGATGGTTCACAGGCGAATTCTTTCAAACATTTAGAGAAGAGTTAACACCTATCCTTCTCAAACTCATCCAAAATATAGCAGAGGGAGGAACAGGCCCAAATTCCTTCTACGAGGCGACCATCACCTTGATACCAAAACCAGACAAGGATGTCACAAAGACAGAAAACTACAGGCCAATATCACTGATGAACATAGATGCAAAAATCCTCAACAAAATATTAGCAAACAGAATCCAACAGCACATTAAAAGGATAATACACCATGATCAAGTTCGGTTTATTCCAGGAATGTAAGGATTCTTCAATATACGCAATTCTATCAATGTGATAAACCATATGAAAAAATTGAAGGAGAAAAAACATATGATCATCTCAATAGATGCAGAGAAAGCTTTTGACAAAATTCAACACCCAGTAATGATAAAAACCCTGCAGAAAGTAGGCATAGAGGGAACTTTCCTCAACATAATAAAGGCCATAAGTGACAAAAGCACAGCCAACATCATCCTCAATGGTGAAAAACTGAAAGCACTTCCACTAAGATCAGGAACAAGACAAGGTTGCCCATTCTCACCACTCTTATTTAACATAATTTTGGAAGTTTTAGCCACAACAATCAGAGAAGAAAAGGAAATAAAAGGAAACCAAATCGGAAAAGAAGATGTAAAGCTGTCACTCTTTGCAGATGACATGATACTATACATAGAGAATCCTAAAGATGCTACCAGAAAACTACTAGAGCTAATCAATGAATTTAGTAAAGTAGCAGGATACAAAATTAATGCACAGAAATCTCTGGCATTCCTATATACTAATGATGAAAAATCTGAAATTGAAATCAAGAAAACACTCCCATTTACCATTGTAACATAAAGAATAAAATATCTAAGAATAAACCTACCTAAGGAGACAAAAGACCTGTATGCAGAAAATTATAAGACACTGATGAAAGAAATTAAAGATGATACAAATAGATGGAGAGATATACCATGTTCTTGAACTGGAAGAATCAACATTGTGAAAATGACTCTACTACCCAAAGCAATCTATAGATTCAATGCAATCCCTATGAAACTATCAAACTACCACTGGCATTTTTCACAGAACTAGAACAAAAAATTTCACAATTTGTATGGAAACACAAAAGACCCCGAATAGACAAGGCAATCTTGAGAATGAAAAAAGGAGCTGGAGGAATCAGGCTCCCTGACTTCAGAATATACTACAAAGCTACAGTAATCAAGACAGTATGGTACTGGCACAAAAACCGAAAAATAGATCAATGGAACAGGATAGAAAGCCCAGAGATAAACCCACGCACATATGGACACCTTATCTTTGATAAAGGTGGCAGGAATGTACAGTGGAGAAAGGACAGCCTCTTCAATAACTGGTGCTGGGAACACTGGACACGTACATGTAAAAGTATGAGATTAGATCACTCCCTAACACCATACACCAAAATAAGTTCAAAATGGATTAAAGACCTAAATGTAAGGCCAGAAACTATCAAACTCTCAGAGGAAAACAATGGCAGAACACTCTATGACATAAATCACAGCAAGATCCTTTCTCACCCACCTCCTAGACTAATGGAAATAAAAACAAAAATAAACAAATGGGACCTACTGAAACTTCAAAGCTTTTGCACAGCAATGGAAACCATAAACAAGACCAAAAGACAATCCTCAGAATGGGAGAAAATATTTGCAGATGAAGCAACTGAAAAAGGATTAATCTCCAAAATTTACAAGCAGCTCATGCAGCTTAATAACAAAAAAACAAACAACCGAATCCAAAAATGGGCAGAAGACCTAAATAGACATTTCTCCAAAGAAGATATACAGAATGCCAACAAACACATGAAAGAATGCTCAACATCATTAACCATTAGAGAAATGCAAATCAAAACTACAATGAGATATCATCTTACACCAGTCAGAATGGCCATCATCAAAAAATCTAGAAACAATAAATGCTGGAGGGGGTGTGGAGAAAAGGGAACACTCTTGCACTGCTGGTGGGAATGTGAATTGGTTCAGCCACTATGGAGAACAGTATGGAGGTTCCTTAAAGAACTACAAATAGAACTACCATATGACCCAGCAATCCCACTACTGGGCATATACCCTGAGAAAACCAAAATTCAAAAAGTGTCATGTACCATAATATTCATTGCAGCTCTATTTACAATAGCCCGGAGATGGAAACAACCTAGGTGCCCATCATCGGATGAATGGATAAAGAAGATGTGGCACATATATACAATGGAATATTACTCAGCAATAAAAAGAAACAAAATTGAGGTACTTGTAATGAGGTGGATAGACCTAGAGTCTGTCATACAGAGTGAAGTAAGTCAGAAAGAAAAAGACAAATACCGTATGCTAACACATATATATGGAATTTAAGAAGAGAATAAAATGTCATGAAGAACCTAGGTGTAAGACAGGAATAAAGGCACAGACCTACTGGACAACGGACTTGAGGATATGGGGAGGGGGAAGGATGAGCTGTGACAGGGCGAGAGAGAGTCATGGACATATACACACTAACAAACATAAGGTAGATAGCTAGTGGGAAGCAGCTGCATGGCACAGGGACATCGGCCTGGTGCTTTGTGACCACCTGGAGGGGTGGGATAAGGAGGGTGGGAGGGAGGGAGATGAATGCGGGAAGAGATATGGGAACATAGGCATATGTATAATTGATTCACTTTGTTATAAAGCAGAAACTAACACACCATTGTAAAGCAATTATACTCCAATAAAGATGTTAAAAAAAAAAAGACAACCTATGGAATGGGAGAAAATATTTGCAAATGATGCAACTGATGATGCGTTAATTTTTGAAATATACAAACAGCTCATACAACTCAATATCAAAAAACCAAGCAACCCAATCAAAAAATGGGCAGAAGACCTAAATAAATATTTCTCTAAAGAAGACATACAGATAGCCAATAGGTACATGAAAAGATGCTCAACATAGCTAATTATTAGAGAAATGCAAATCAAAATTACAGTGAGGTACCACTTCACACCATCAGAATGACCATCATCAAAATGTCTACAGATAGTAAATTCTCAAAAGGGAGTGTAGAAAAAGGAACATTCCTACACTGTTGGTGGGAATGTAAATTGGTGCAACCACTATGGAAAACAGTATGGAGTTTCCTTTAAAAGCTAAAACTAGAGCTACTGTATGATCCAGTAATCCTACTCCTGGGTGTATATCCAGAAATGATGAAAACACTAATTAGAAATGATACATGCACCTCAATGTTCATAATAGCACTAATTACAAGAGCCAAGACATGGAAGCAACCTAAGTGTCCATTGACAGATGAATGGATAAAGAAGATTTTATATATATACAATGAAACATTACTGATCCATAAAGAAGAATGAAATATTGAAGCTTGCTGCAATACGAATAGACCCTAGATATTGCCATACTGAGTGCAGTAAGTCAGATAGAGAAAGATAAATATTATATGATATCACTTATATGTGGAATCTAAAAAATAAAACGAATGAAATATTTATAAAACAGACTCAAAGACATAGAAAACAATCTCATGGTTATCAAAGGGGAAAGGGGGGGATAAATTAGGAGTATGAGATTAACAGATATACTCCACTGTTATAATACATAAACAACAAGGATTTCCCACATAGCACAGGGAACTATATTCAATATCTGTAATTACCTATAATGGAAAAGGATCTGAAAAATATACATACATGTGTATAATATATATGTGAATAATGTTGCTGTATACCCGAGAGTAACACAGTATTATAAATAAACCATACTTCAACAACAAAAAAAAAAAGAGAAAAGAAAGCTCTTCTATGAGATGGACAAAAATCTTGAAATTTTGAGGATCACTAGGGAGATAATTGCAAGAATAACTTTTATTTTTTTTGTTTTTTTCTTGGTAAACAGTTGGATTAGGTTGGTGGCTTTGAAAACAGAAAAGAGAAGCACTAGAGATGTGCAAGATAAATGGTATGAAAGCAATAGAAGAAGTAGCAAAGACAAATCACTGAAAAGAAGGAAGAAAACAAAAACAAAAAGCATAAATTCGAACTAATTCACTGGAAGTTTTGTCTTGGCACATACAGTGACAATCTGGTTAGCATAAATGTGGTTAGACACAGATGGAAAACATATTCAGGCCATCAGAATATGGTTATTCCAAATGATGGGCCATGGTCTACGGTGGTTTTGTTTCCCTGCGCGAATCCCAGCAGTTAACATTATTATTTTACAGGTATAAAAAATAGCGTTCACAAGGAGGTAAGGTGATTAAAATAAGCTTATAATTTTAAGGAGAAAATCCTCCAATAATGTGGTTGTATACTATTCTATAATATGAGAATTACCTGAGGTACATATTAAAAATTAAAATTCATTGTCAGGGACCCAAGAACCTGTCATTTAATTACTATTATTGTTGATTTTTAAGCACACTGAAGTTGAGAACAGCTGCAGGATCTTCAACGCTAGCATATGTGAAACTCTTCAATTAACTTCATGTGACAGCTGTGAGAATGTGCTGGACAGACCTCCAAAAGTAGAGGGCATAAGTGAGCAATGGTTCCACAGCAACTGAGCTCAGAAATCTGTCCTGCATTTTGAGGCCTCCTTCCTTGGGCTGCTTGCAACCAATGGCCACCACTGCAGGGGAGCTAAGGAAGACCCTATCTTGGGAGAAATAGGGTTCCTCTGTGGACCAACTTTGCCTCAAGGAACCCCCTAGACTTTGCCAAACCTTCCTTAGAAGGCCTGGAAGTCTGGTATGCTTCCATCCACCCTTTTATCTCTCCTTCACTCAGGTCGATTTGCATCAAAGTCTGATGATTCTTCAAGTGTCCTATTTTCCTCATGCAGAGGAAATAAATATGTATGTCTTACATATTTAATTCCTTTTTGGTGTCTACTTCCTGGAAGACCTAAACTATTCCTTTCTTTGCAGTTTGAATAAACTACAATGAACATGGTTTCACTATTTACTAATAACACCTGATTTATATTTTTGTAATGTGAACAGTTGGATTGTTTTAGAATCCTTGATGTAGCATGTACAGAATAATTCCCTAGTAATAACCATAATACTTATTGACTTCTGAGGGACAGGCAGTATGCTAAGTACTTTACAGTCATTATTATGATCAGCAGTGTGCTGGTAAAGAGCCTTAAAAAAAAGGAGCTTTAAAAATAACATTTGCCAATTATTGTGGTGTAAAAACATCCACTGTAGCCAATTTCAAGCTATATTAACCAGATTAACAACTAACTGGCATAATTCTTTAATATTTAACACTTGGCTCTTGAAAGTTGGTAGAAGCCTGCCTGAACACACAAGATTAGTCTACTATCATTTTATAATTTTTGATGTAGGTTTTTAATCCCAGTTCTACTGTTGAAGATACTCAGATTAGACAATTTGCCCAAATCATAGGTTTGGGATTTGCACCCAGATCTGACAGCCATTAATCTAAAAACTACCCAGTTTTACTTAGGGCTCTTTTGATTGCAAGTCATAGCTTGTTTAAGCCAGAAAAGAGAAGAGTGGGGACTTAGTGAAAAATCTCAGATATGTCTCATTGACAGCAAGATCAATTTAGATAGGCCTTAGAGACTTACTGAGATCCAGGACATGGGAAGCCATCAGGTTCTCCTCATTGCTTCCTGGCTTCTTTCCGTTCTTGCTCAACATCTGTCAATGAATGAACCAGCATGCTCTGCTTTTGTGGTTCATGTGGCAAGGATAAAGGAGGTCCCAAGCTTATGGACCATGTTTTATGTATAAAATCACCCACAGAGACTGGTTTGCTCTCTATCCTAAGCTCAGAATCCCTAGGAAGAGACTCTGACTGGCCCAGCTTGTGTCATGAGTCCACCATGGTCCAATTGACTGCATTCTGTCTTTTAGTAAAAGGAGAATTAAAAGAGGAAAGGCTGTAAACAGGACGGATTCTCCAATTTGGGTCTACAGCATTATTTTACATAACAAAGCAAAGATATCATTAAATTATGTTGCAGTAATACATATTCATATGTTTATTTAAACAATATAACTTTTAAAAATAAATACTAACACTTAGGCACAATAATCTCCCTGAGTTATTAATTTTTAGTTTATCACTCTCAGATTACTAAGACTGGGTTTACGAGTCTTGACAAGGTCAAAGTTACTATGATCCCTTTTTCTTGGTTAAGCCCAGTTTTGAGTGTGGATGGGGAGTATGCAGGTTTATACTTTTTGAGTCAGCTGTCATATACTTCAAAATCCCCTGATGCATGCATATATTATTACAAATGTATTTAGTTCCATCTTCCATTTATACCGACCTTCATTCTCATGGTAGAAACCTGCTACTTGGAATTTATCAAACAAAACCTTAATTGCTCTCCTTATTCACTGCTTAGGAGTGGGAAGGGTAGGAGGATGGTTGACTATAAAACAGGAAATGGGCCACTCTAAGCTGAATTCCTTCTTACCAGGATATTTTCATGTCCTCCATATACCTCATCTCCTTAGCCAGCCCACATATATAAAATCCTATTTTAAATAAATTGTGTCTTTTCCATAGAAGAAAGGGGGTTTTAATGCATATATAAATAGAGAACAATAAAATGTTAAAACAAAGAGATAATGTGATTTTTGAACAAGAGAGATACACATTAATGGAAACCTAAGCTGTGGAGCTTTTAAGTATTAATGCATGGAATATCAGCATGTAATGAGACCTGTCAGGAGTTTTAAGAATCAGAGTTCAAATGCAAAAAGCAATCTTGTGAAGACTTTTCTTCTTCAGAATATTTCTGGCTAAAGATAAGGGGCTAGTCAAATATCTTTTGCAAGGTTATTAGAAAAGGTAGGAGGTAAGAAATCCTTCCAAAATACCTTACTTTATTTTTTGATCTGATTTTATTATCAATTCCACATAATATCTGCTGATAGCTCAAAATGTGCATATTTCACCAGCTCTAGGCAAAATTATGGAAGCGGGATTCATGAGGCTTTGGTGTTTCTCCCCGCTGCTTTCTGGATTCTCACCTACATTCTCTCCCAACAAGTTTCTCGCCCCCTAACCTAGCTCCTTTTCCCTGTCCAAAACACTTTTTAACAATTTTAACGATATATTCTCAGCAAAATGCAGACCAGCGTGATCTACTGACCCACATTCATGGATCACCCTGTTACATCTCTCAGGTAAAGATCTTACATGAGAAAATGGGCTTGAAAGAGTAAAGCTAAGCTGTGGAGAAATCAGACTTACAGAAGTGGTCTCTCTCCTGCAGTGCGGGTGCACTTCTAGATCTTTAGCAGGCTCCAAATGTGCTCCAGGATTTCTTTTTTCTTTTTCCTTCTTTCTTTTATTACATTTTTTAAAATGGAGTATAGTTGCTCTACACTGTTGTGTCAGTTTCTGCTGTACAGCAGTGAATCAGCCATACATATACCTATGTATATTTTTGGATTTCTTTCCCATTTAGGTCATGACAAAGCACCGAGTAGAGTTCCCTGTGCTGTACAGTAGGTTCTCATTAGTTATCTATTTTATACATAGTAGTGTATATATGTCAGTCCGAATCTCCCAATTCATCCCACCCTGCCCCAACCCCTTTTCCCCCTTGGTATCCATATGTTTATTCTCTACATCTGTGTCTCTATTTCTGTTTTGCAAATAAGATCATCTTTACCATTTGACAGCAAATAAGTTTGCAGCTGTTACAGCTCCCATAGAAATTAAAGGCTAGTCTTGGCAATACTCTGCAGTACTTAGCAGCATGTGTGAAATTATTCATGGAAATACCTCTCATTTTGTGCATTTTATTTATTTATTACTTTTTTAATCATGGTATGAAACTGAATTCTGTCTAGATGTGGTAAAGTGAGTCTCCATATTGCTTTTCAGTGATAGTAAAAAACTTTCTGTCCACCTAAGGAATAAAAAACATTACAAGTGATATTTGGTACTACATCAAAATACCTAAAGATGTGCTCAATTGGAAATAATTTATGTAATGATTGAAAGTGTTTGCTGACCAAAATACGTTGCAAATTCATAATGAAGAAGTTGGTCAAATGAGTTGGTGGTGACAATATATTTAATTCTTTTAAAATGCAGACTGCATAAACAAGACTCAGTACTTTAAGATTTTTACTTGATAAATAATGACCAAAAACCCCCAAAACCAAAAACCTGGATATGATTGGGTTTCAGCCTGCTCCCATCAAGGATGATACCATGTCTATAACAGAAGTTGAAAAGATGGTGGCAAAGAAAGGAAAGGGCCATTTCACTGTGACATTAATGGTTTCAATATTTCAATAAAATATATATTTGTTTATCAACATCTATGTGTCAATAACATCCACATAATGTTCAAATGATTAAATAGTACAACTAACATACACAGGCTCTGCTTAAACAATACATTGTAGGGAATTTTGGGCAAACTGTGATGACTTCTAAAATCATGTCTAAACTAACAAATTCACTTGGGCAAAAATAAATAAATAAATAAGATAAGAGACTAGTTCTACAAGATTGTAAATAAGCAGCAAAGCTACAATAATAAAAGCAGCACACTACCAGCCAGGAATAGATTATCACCAATGGGACAGAATTGACAGTTCAGAAGTAGTTCCAGAATCATATATAGATTGGGCATATGATAAATCTGGCACTTAAAATCTGTGGGAAAAATTATTTAATAAACATCTTTGTGACAATTAGCCATTTCAGCAGAAAAATAATGCTGAATTCCTACTTCTGTTCTAAGATCAAAATAAACTCCAAAAGTAAAAATAGTTAAGTATAAAAAAATTAGGCCAAAAAGCACTAGATAAAAATAAGGGCAATTCACATTTTTAAAATAATTTTGGAAGGGACAAAATGCTTTTTTATAGCAGAAAACAAATTCCAGAAGGTATAAAGTTTAGAAACATGGCTTCTTTAAAAATATTTTTGAACAAATGTCTATTTTACAAGAAATTAACAATAACATAAAGAGATAAAGGAAGGTTTTGAGTTTCTTTCATTTGATTCCTAATTTGAATGACAAATGCTAACACATGTGATGCTATGGCAAGTTCAAACCATTTGACCACATAAGTGAACACACTGGGTTCTCTCTCCTCTGAATCACAGAGTGGAAGCCACTCTTCTCTTTGGGGATGGCCTGATCAAGGGGAGAGACCTGAGAAACGAGCTGAGCTAGTAACTTTGTGTTCCTCACCTGAAATAAGGGCAGTATTACATTGCCTGGATTTGTAGGGTTTAAATAGCCCTGTGTTCTCAGGTCTCCTCAGTGACTTTTTTTTTTTTTTTTTGTGGTATGCGGACCTCTCATTGTTGTGGCCTCTCCAATTGTGGAGCACAGGCTCCGAATGCACAGGATCAGCGGCCATGGCTCACAGGCCCAGCTTCTCCATGGCATGTGGGATCTTCCTGAACCAGGCACGAACCCATGTCCCCTGCATCGGCAGGTGGACTCTCAACCACTGCTCCACCAGGGAAGCCCCTCAGTGATTTTATTGTTATAAACTTGATATTTTTAGTAAGTTTATTTTCTAGAGCTCTCTCATAGCCCTCTCTGCATGCTTCACACATGTATTTTGTTAACTTATTCTTCTTATCTCAATAGCTTAGCAGTTAATACAAGCAAGCTGTTATAGAAGACTAAAAAAAATAAATGTATACTTTATAATTTTCATACCCAATAAGCCACCTTCATAACTGGAGTAGTAATTATACTTGTGAGTAGACAAGTAAGATAAGGGGGTCCAGTGAGGAAGCTGATAATTTATTGCCAAATTCTTTATCATATAAAAGGTCAATTTGGGCAGTCTCTTTTAACTTCAGTCTGTCTCATATAAATGGATGTAATAACAGTATCTTAAAACTTAATTGGTGAGCTTCAAGATGGCAGAGGAGTAAGATGCAGAGATCACCTTCCTCCCCACAGATACATCAGAAATATATCTACATGTGGAACTGCTCCTATATTACACCTACTGAACGCTGGCAGAAGACCTCATACTTCTATAAAGGCAAGAAACTCCACACATACCTGGGTAGGGCAAAAGAAAAAAGAAAAAAACAGAGACAAAGAATAGGGATGGGACCTGCACCAGTGGGAGGGAGCTGTGAAGGAGGAAAGGTTTCCAAACACTAGAAGCTCCTTTATGGGTGGAGACTGCGGGTGGCAGAGGGGTGGGGAGCTTCAGAGCGATGGAGTAGAGCGCAGTCACAAGGGTGTGGAGGGCAAAGCGGTGAGATTCCCACACAGAGGATCAGTACCAACCAGCACTCACCAGACCGAGAGGCTTGTCTGCTCACCCACAGTGACGGGTGGGAGCTGGGAGCTGAGGCTCGGGCTTCGGTCAGATCGCAGTTAGAGGACTGTTGTTGGTGGCATGAACACAGCCTGAACGGGGCTAGTGCACACAGCTAGCCTGGAGGGAGTCCGGGCAAAGGTCTGGAACTGCCAAAGAGGCAAGAAACTTTTTCTCCCCTCTTTGTCTCCAGGTGTGTGAGGAGAGGAGATTAAGAGCACTGCTTAAAGGAGCTCCAGAGATGGGCACGAGCAGTGGCTATCAGCATGGACACAAGAGATGGGCAGGAGACACTAAGGCTGCTGCTACAGCCACCAAGAACTCTTCGAGCAAACACAGGACACTAACCACACCACCCCTCCCGGGAGCTTGTGCAGACCGCCACTGCCAGGGTCCCTTGATCCAGGGACAACTACCCCGGGAGAACACATGACATGCCTCAGGCTTGTGCAACGACACACTGGCCTCTGCCACCGTAGGCTCTCCCTGCATCTGTATCCTTCCCTCCCTCCAGCCTGAGTGAACCAGAGCCCCCGAATCAGCTGCTCCTTTAACCCCGTCCTGTATGATTGAAGAACAGACGCCCTCAGGTGACCTAAATGCAGAGGTGGGTCCAAATTCAAAGCTGAACACCGGGAGCTGTGCAAACAAAGAAGAGAAAGGGAAATTTCTCCCAGCAGCCTCAGGGGCAGCGGATTAAATCTCCACAATCAACTTGATGTACTCTGCATCCGTGGAATACCTGAATAGACAATGAATCATCCCAAAGTGAGGAGGTGGACTTTGGGAGCAATGATATATTAATTTTTCCCCTTTTTGCTCTTTTTGTGAGTGTGTATGTGTATGCTTCTGTGTGTGATGTTTTCTGTATAGCTTTGCTTTCACCATTTGTCCTATGGTTCTGTCCGTCCATTGTTCTATTTTTTTTAATTAATTTTTTTTCTCAATTATTATTATTTTTTATTTTAATAACTTTATTTTATTTTATCCTTTCTTTCTTTCCTTCTTTCTTCCTTCTTTCCTTCGTTCTTTCCTTCCTTTCTTCCTCTCTTTCTCTCTTTCTCTTTCTCTCTCTCTTTCTTTCTTTCTTTCTTCAATTTTTCTCACTTATATTCTGAGCCGTGCAGATGAAAGGTTCTCAGTGCTTCAGCCAGGAGTCAGGGCACTGAGGTGGGAGAGCCAACTTCAGGACACTCAACCACAAGAGACCTCCCAGCTCCACATAATATCAAATGGCGAAAATCTCCCAGAGATCTCCATCTCAATGCCAAAACCCAGCTTCACTCAATGACCAGCAAGATACAGTGCTGGACACCCTATGCCAAACAACTAGCAAGACAGGAACACAGACCCTCCCATTAGCAGAGAGGCTGACTAAAATCATTATAAGGCCACAGATACCACAAAACACACCACCAGACGTGGTACTGCCCACCAGAAAGACAAGTTCCAGCCTCATGCACCAGAACACAGGCACTAGTCCCCTACACCAGGAAGCCTACACAAGCTACTAAACCAAACTTAGCCACTAGGGACAGGCACCAAAAACAATGCGAACTACGAACCTTCAGCCTGCCAAAAGGTGACCGCCAACACAGTAAGTTTAGCAAAATGAGAAGACAGAAATACACACAGAAGATGAAGAAGCATGGTAAAAACCCAACAGATCTAATAAATGAAGAGGAAATAGTCTACCTGAAAAAGAATTCAGAATAGTGATAGTAAAGATGATCCAAAATCTTGGAAATAGAATAGAGCAAATAAAAGAAACATTTAACAAAGACCTGGAAGAACAAAAGAGCAAACAAACAATGATGAACAACACAATAAATGAAATAAAAATTTCTAGAAGGGATCAGTAGCAGAATAACTGAGGCAGAAGAATGGATAAGTGACGTGGAAGATAAAATAATGGCAATAACTACTGCAGAGCAGAATAAAGAAAAAAGAATGAAAACAATTTAGGACAGTCCCAGAGACCTCTGGGACACTAAACGCAACAACATTCGAAGTATAGTGGTCCCAGAAGAAGAAGAGAAAAGGAAAGGGACTGAAAAAATATTTGAAGGATTATAGTGGAAAACTTCCCTTATATGGGAAAGGAAATAGTTAATCAAATCCAGAAAACACAGAGAGTCCAATAAAGGATAAATCCAAGGAGAAACACACCAAGACATATATTAATCAAGCTATCAAAAATTAAATACAAATAAAACATATTAAAAGCAGCAAAGGAAGAACAACAAAAACCACACAAGGGAATCCCCATAAGGTTAACAGCTAGTCTTTCAGCAGAAACTGAAACCCAGAAGGGAGTGGCAGGACATAATTAAAGTGATGAAGGAGAAAGCCCTACAACCAAGATTACTCTACCGAGCAAAGACCTCATTCAGATAGGAAGGAAAAATTAAAACCTTTACAGACAAGCAAAAGCTGAGAGAGTTCAGCACCACCAAACCAGCTTTACAACAAATGCTAAAGGAACTACTCTAGGCAGGAGAAGGAAAAAAATATTCCAAGCAAAAGGAAATCAAAAGAAAGCTGCAGTACCAATTCTCATATCAGACAAAATAGACTTTAAAATAAAGACTATTAGAAGAGACAAAGAAGGACACTACATAATGATCAAGGGATCGATCCAAGAAGAAAATATAACAATTGTAAATATTTATGCACCTAACATAGGCACACATCAATACATAAGGCAAATATTAACAGTCATAAAAGGGGAAATCTACAGTAACACAATCAGAGTAGGGGACTTTAACACCCCACTTTCTCCAATGGACAGATCATCAAAAATGAAAATAAATAAGGAAACACAAGCTTTAAATGATACATTAAACAAGATGGACTTAATTAATATTTATAGGACATTCCATCCAAAAGCAACAGAATACACATTCTTCTCAATGGCTCATGGAACATTCTTCAAGATAGATCATATCTTGGGTCACAAATCAAGCCTTGGTTAATTTAAGAAAATTGAATCTGTTTCAAGTATCTTTTCTGACCACAGTGCTATGAGACTAGATATCAATTACAGGAAAATATCTGTAAAATATACAAACACATGGAGGCTAAACAATACCCTACTTAATAAGCAAGTGATCACTGAAGAAATCAAAGAGGAAATCAAAATATACCTAGAAACAAATGACAATGGAGACACAATGACCCAACACCTATGGGATGCAGCCAAAGCAGTTCTAAGAGGCAACTTTATAGCAATACAATCCTACTTTAAGAAACATGAAACATCTAGAATAAACAATGTAACCTTGTACCTAAAGCAATTAGAGAAAGGAGAACAAAAAAACCCCCAAAGTTAGAAGAAGGAAAGAAATCATAAAGATCAGATCAGAAATAAATGAAAAAGAAATGAAGGAAATGATTGCAAAGATCAATAAAACTAAAAGCTTGTTCTTTGAGAAGATAAATAGGATTGATAAACCATTAGCCAGACTCATCAAGAAAAAAGGGAGAAGACTCAAGTCATAGAGTTAGAAATGAAAAAGGAGAAGTAACAACTGACACTGCAGAAATACAAAGGATCATGAAAGATTACTACAAGCAACTCTATGCCAATAAAATGAACAACCTGGAAGAAATGGACAAATTCTTAGAAATGCAAAACCTGCTGAGACTGAACCAGGAAGAAATAGAAAATATGAACTGACCAATCTCAAGCACTGAAATTGAAACTGTGATTAAAAATCTTCCAACAAACAAAAGCCCAGGGCCAGGTGGCCTCACAGACTAATTCTATCAAACATTTAGAGAAGAGCTAACACTTATACTTCTCAAACTCTTCCAAAATATAGCAGAGGGAGGAAGACTCCCAAATTCATTCTGTGAGGCCACCATCACCCTGATACTAAAACCAGACAAAGATGTCACAAAGAAAGAAAACTACAGGCCAATATCACTGATGAACATAGATGCAAAAATCCTCAACAAAATACTAGCAAACAGAATCCAGCAGCACATTAAAAGGATTATACACCATGATCAAGTGGGGTTTATTCCAGGAATGCAAGGATTATTCAATATATGCAAATCAATCAATGTGATACACCACATTAGCAAACTGAAGGATAAAAAACATACGCTCATCTCAATGGATGCAGAGAAAGCTTTCGACAAAATTCAACACCAATTTATGATCAATACCGTCCAGAAAGCGGGCATAGAGGGAACTTTCCTCAACATAATAAAGGCCATATATGACAAACCCACAGCCAACATCGTTCTCAATGGTGAAAAACTGAAAGCATTTCCACTAAGATCAGGAACAAGACAAGGTTGCCCACTCTCACCACTCTTATTCAACCTAGTTGTGGAAGATTTAGCCACAGCAATCAGAGAACGAAAAGAAATAAAAAGAATCCAAATTGGCAAAGAAGAATTAAAGCTGTCACTGTTTGCAGATGACATGATACTATACCTAGGGAATCCGAAAAATGCTACCAGGAAACTTCTAGAGCTAATCAATGAATACGGTAAAGTAGCTGGATACAGAATTAATGCACAGAAATCTCTGGCATTCCTATACACTAATGATGAAATATCTGAAATTGAAATTAAGAAAACATTCCCATTTACCATTTCAAGAAAATGAATAAAATATCTAGGAATAAACCTACCCAAGGAGACAAAAGACCTGTATGCAGAAAATTATAAGACACTGATGAAAGAAATCAATGATGACACTAATAGATGGAGAGATATACCATGTTCTTGGATGGGAAGAATCAACATTGTGAAAATGTCTCTACTACCCAAAGCAATCTACAGATTCAATGCAATCCCTATCAAACTACCACTGGCATTTTTCACAGAACTAGAACAAAAAATTTCACAATTTGTATGGAAACACAAAAGACCTTGAATATCGAAAGCAATATTGAGAACGAAAAATGGAGCTGGAGGAATCAGGCTTCATGACTTCATACTATACTACAAAGCTACAGTAATCAAGACAGTATGGTACTGGCACAAAAACAGAAATATAGATGAATGGAACAGGATAGAATGCCCAGAGATACACTCACACACATATGGTCACCTTTTCTTTGATAAAGGAGGCAAGAATATACAGTGACGAATAGACAGCCTCTTCAATAATTGGTGCTGAGAAAACTGGACACGTACATGTAAAAGTAAGAAATAAGAACAATGGATGGAAATAAGGAAATAAGAACAATACAATGGAATATTACTCAGCCATAAAAAGAAACGAAATTGAGTTATTTGTAGTGAGGTGGATAGATCTAGATTCTGTCATACAGAGTGAAGTAAGTCAGAAAGAGAAAGAGAAATACTGTATGCTAACACATATATATGAAATCTAAGAAAAAAGAGAAATAATATCATGAAGAACCTAAGGGCAAGACAGGAATAAAGACACAGACCTACCAGAAAATGGACTTGAGGATATGGGGAGTGGGAAGGGTAAACTGTGACAAAGCGAGAGAGTGGCATGGACATATATACACTACCAAACCTAAAGTAGATAGCTAGTGGGAAGCAGCTGCATAGCACAGAGAGATCAGCTCGGTGCTTTGTGACCACCTAGAGGGGTGGGATATGGAGGTGGGAGGGAGGGAGATGCAAGAGGGAAGAGATATGGGAACATATGTATATGTATAACTGATTCACTTTGTTATAAAGCAGAAACTAACTCACCATTGCAAAGCAATTATACTTCAATAAAGATATTAAAAAAACATTTGTTTCATGAATATCAAATAACATTATACATTAGGCACTAGCACAGTGTTCTCATATAAGAAACTATCTATAAATTATAAACATTTATTATCAATATCTTTCAAGCAAAATTAATAAATTATGAGAATAATTAGTATAAAGTATTTACATCTGTGAAGAGGTGCTATGGTGATACCCAATACATATAAAAATACTTGTCAAGTTTTTTACCCACTATATTGTTGGATTGTTATGGTTTTCTGCTTTACTTTTCAGAGGACAGCTTTAATTTAGTCAGCTGAAAACTATAGCACTTCTAAATTGACAATTAATCTGTAAATATATGACACTTTGTAATTTGACTTAAAAATTCACTAATATCTTTTGTCTTGACATCATTAAATAGTTTAATTAAAATTGGTTTGATTTTTAATCCTTAAGGTTGAATAATCATTAACTTGTTATGGCTGTTGACTGATTTCTAAACATATGATTTCCCATTTCAATATGCACAACTGTACAAGCCAGTAATAATAACTTCTGCACCTCAGATATTCAAGTTTGTTGATTTGATTCAAGAAAAGATTTAAAGCACAACAGAAATATATCCAGTGAAGCTCTTCCCATGTCTCTCATTTTTCACATGTCCTTTGTCATCCAACTTCTTCACTTTTCTCAATCTTCATGAATCAGCTTGACATCTAGGAAATTCACTTGCTTATTTACTTTTTAAAACATTCTTAAAACATAGATGGTGTAAGGAATTCCATGACAGTATGGCCACAGTTCTTATGCTTTCTCCCAAAGGAATTGTTGGAATTCTGAGAGATGTTTCTCAGGTTGAGTATCATAAACTTTTACTGACATCTGACATTGAAGTTTAATTCTAGATAGCTTGGAGGATTCTGAGCAAAATGGTAAGGATACGAGATAAATTTTAGGGCAATTTCAGCCTTCCCTTATTCACCTGCTTGGTCTCTTCCTGAAAGCATGGATTTTATATATCCCATGTTCCTCTTCTCTTCACAGCATGATGCTGTGGAAAACTAGTCAATATATTTCCTAATCATCGTTGGTTACATAAATTGTTTCCTCAGTGAAAAATGAAAATGTGAGATCCCTTGTGTAAAAAGCAGAAAAGAACAGTGTAGTTATACGGCCTTAATGTATATATATATATATATATATATATATATATATATAAACTTTTCTTCTGCAGTCTCTCTCTAAATTTGACATGGTGTTTTTAACTTTGCTATTTAATGTTGTAAGTAAAATATTTTTTAATTATTAGCATGAATTTTACTGTTCATCTTTATATTGTTTAATTCCAGTTTCAAA
Source organism: Phocoena sinus (assembly GCF_008692025.1). Classification (NCBI taxonomy): domain Eukaryota; kingdom Metazoa; phylum Chordata; class Mammalia; order Artiodactyla; family Phocoenidae; genus Phocoena; species Phocoena sinus. The sequence continues at coordinate 27,679,143 of NC_045770.1, forward strand.
TGCAAATATCCCAATTTTAAAATGCCAGTTTAAAAACATTTAACTTATGTGGAATTCATAAAATTGCACAATCTGTATTTGGTAGCTTGTACATGGGTATGTATTTCACACTTAGAACAGTGAAAACTCTGCACACAACTCTCATCTGTGTTTTTGTCCAATTTTATTGAGATATAATTGACATACACCATGGTTTAAGTTTGGAGAATACAGCATAATGACTTGACTTGAATATATTGTGAAATAATTGCCACCATAAATTTAGTTAACATTCATCATCTCATACAGATACAAAAAAAAAAGAAAAATAAACGTTTTTTTCATTGTGATGAGAATTTTTAGATTTACTCTCTTTGCAACTTTCAAATATACCATAGAACAGTGTTAACTGTACTCATAACACTGTACATTAATATCACAACCCCAGTATTATTTATGTGGTAACCACAAGTCTTATCTCTTTTTCTATGAGTTTGGTTGTTCTTTTTTGGGGGGGGGTTGTTTTTTGTTTTTTCTTTGAATTCTACATATAAGTAAGATCATATAGTCTTTGTCTTTTTCTGTCTGATATTTCAGTCAGCATAAGATACTCAAGCTCCATCCACATTGTCACAAATGACAATATTTCCCTCTTTTTTAACACTGAATAACATTCCATTGTTTATATACCACATCTTCTTTAGCCAGTCATCTGTGCAAGGAGACTTAGGTTGTCTTCACACCTTGGCTGTAGTGAATAATGCTGCAGTGAACATGGGGGTGCAGATATTTCTTCAACAGTGTTTCATTTCCTTTGGATAAATATTCAGAAGTAGAATTGCTGAATCATATGATAGCTCTATTTTTAATTTTGTGAGGAACCCCCATACTCTTTTCCATAGAGGCTGTACTGATTTACATTCCCATCAACAGGGTAAAATGGTTCCTTTATCTTTTTCTTTCTTTTTGGTAGATGAATTCTTTTTTTTAACATCTTTATTGGAGTATAATTGCTTTACAATGGTGTGTTGGTTTCTGCTTTATAACAAAGTGAATCAGCTATACATATATATATATATATATATATATATATATCTCCCTATATCTCTTCCCTTTTGTTTCTCCCTCCCTCCCACCCTCCCTATCCCACCCCTCTAGGTGGTCACAAAGCACCAAGCTGATGATCTCCCTGTGCTATGTGGCTACTTCCCACTAGCTATTGGTTTTACATTTGGTAGTGTATATATGTCCATGCCACTCTCTCTTTGTCCCAGCTTGCCAATTTTATACATCTCAAACATTTATTCATTAGCTATCTGGGTATTATAAAGCTTCATTTTAATAGGTAACTTCATGGAAGATACAACAGCTTTAATAATGCTACATGAGAGAATTCCCTGGTGGCGCAATGGTTAAGAATCTACCTGCCAATGCAGGGGACACGGGCTGGAGCCCTGGTCTGGGAAGATACCATATGACGCAGAGCAACTAAGCCCGTGACCCACAACTACTGAAGCCCGTGCACCTAGAGCCCGTGCTCCACAAAAAGAGAAGACACATCAATGAGAAGCCCGCACACGACAGCAAAGAGTAGCCCCCACTCGCTGCAACTAGAGAGAAAGCCCACATGCATCAATGAAGAACCAACGTAGCCAAAAATAAATAAATAAATTAATTAAAAAAATAATGTTAAATGAATACTAAATTAACTAGAGAGATAGATATACATATTCATAGAGGTATAAAAACATTTAGTGAAAAGGTCCCTCTTATAACCTATTCTATGTCTATTTAAAATGCAGTCTACAGCATAAAACTCCAGGCTCCCAGTATGGTGATTTAAACCCCACATGTGCGGCATAAATGAAGTACTTCATTACAAAAAGAGTGTAGTATTCAACAATAATTGCAGTGAACCATGGTTGCATATTGTCACTCTCCTTATGTTTCTGCACGTTGGAAATTTAAAAGGTTAGAGTCTTCAGCTGGAAGGAAACATGACACTTGTATAGAGAGAGAGGCAGTGTGGTGTTTTGAAAAAAGTGTAAGTTTGAAGCAAGTAAAATATCTAGGTTCAACTCTAATCTAAGCCAATTTTAGCTGTAAGACTTGGCATGACTCTGAAACTCATGATGCTGCTCAATAAAATGGAAATAATCATGATCTTAATAAGATTAGAAATCATTTGTGAAAAGTTCTTGGCATGTAATAGGTGTTCAACAAGGGGCAGCCACTATTATAAATCCCAGCTCACTCATTTTGTCTGGAAACACACCCTCTTTTATGACTAAGAAACTTGTTTTCATTTCTCACAGCCCAGTGGTAATATCCACTCCTTTTGAATGCCAGACGTGGTCACTCAGAGAGAATCTGATGCTCTGCCTTTGTTTGCTAACATCAATTTTCATCTGCTTGGTAATAGCACCGTTACTCAAGCGCGCTTACCTTTCCAATCATCATCATAGCAAGACTGTCAGCTCTTGAGGGCAAAAACCGTCTGATTCATATTTCTATCTACAACTCAGGAGGTCCTAATAAGATTTCTCTGGATTGTATCAATGAATAAAAAACCTGATACCTAGAGGGAAAAAACAGGTTCAAGAGTTACTCAGAGGCGGTAGTAGAAAGTCCATCTCTTGTCTTTCAATCTTCTGCTGTATTCACTGTCTGAAACATAATTTCTGGTAAATACCTAAAGGAGAAATTATAGTTGGGAAAGAAAATTAAAATAAACAACATTTAGTGTTTTATTTTCTTGCTGATTATTTTACTTCTGGATTTTAGTTACAAATTTTTGGCAGATGATAAGTATTTTAAAGCAGCTGTTGGTCAAATATCAGTTTATTGCTCCAAGGTTGTCACTAGATGTCTGGAGTTCCTACTCTATCAATAAGTACCATGTGCTATATGTTGATGCCACACCATGACAGTGATGTTATATCTAAACTCTAGCTTAAATCGTGGAATAGTCTGGTGACTGGCTTATATGGCACAAGTGTTTACTCTGAATATATTCCTCAGTTTTAACTGGAATAACAACAGTTTACTGAAGTTCTGAGACTCTGGGAAGTACAGTATCATAGAGCTAATTGGAATTTTAAGACCATCTGGGCAAATATTGTCATTTTATAAGGAGAAAACTGTTCAATAACTGAAATGTTCAGTAACTGAGATGTTTAATACCTTACCTAAATGCAAATAATGTTAGAAACCATGTAAGATCCAGCTTCTACTGACAGCCATTCACTGAGCCAATTGTTTTACGATCATTATGCATCTTGTTAACTAAAAACCATTATTTTCACTAAAGTTAATCCTTATTACACATAGCATTTAGCTTGACTTTTATAATGACCCTCAAAAGTTGAATACAATTTAGATTCACAATATAGATAAAAAAAGGAACACTGAGAAAGGCTGAATCTTTAACTCTGTATCAGAGAATGTTACCTATGGAGGCTTATGCATGAAGCCACTTGATTCTTCTTTTCTTAATTGGAGTAAAATTGCTTTAAAATGTTGTGTTAGTTTCTGCTGTACAATAAAGTGGATCAGCTATATGTTACCTATATCCCCTCCATCTTGAACCTTCCTTCCACCCCACCCCAATTCCACCCATCTAGATCATCACATAGCACTGAGCTGAGCTCCCTGTGCTATACAGCAGGTTTTCACTACCTATCTATTTTACACATGGTAGTGTATTTATGTCAAACCTAAACTCCCAATTCATCCAACCCTTCCCTTCCCCCCGGTGTCCACATGTCCATTCTCTATGTCTATGTCTCTATTCCTGCCCTACAGATAGGTTCATCTGTACCATTTTTCAGGATTCCACATATATGTGTTAATATACGATATTTGTTTTTCTCTTTCTGGCTTACTTCACTCTGTATGACAGACTCTAGGTCCATCCACATCTCCACAAATGACCCAATTTTGTTCCTTTTTATGGCTGAATAATATTCCATTGTATATATGTACCACATCTTCTTTATCTGTTCATCTGTCATTGGACATTTAGGTTGCTTCCATGTCCTGCCTGTTGTAAATAGTATGGCAATGAACATTGGGGTGCATATGTCCTTTCGAATTATGGTTTTCTCAGGGTATATACCCAGCAGTGAGATTTCTGGGTCATATGGTACTTCTATTTTTGGTTTTTTAAGGAACCTCCATACTATTCTCCATAGTGGCTGTATCAATTTACATTCCTACTAACAGTGCAAGTGGGTTCCCTTTCCTCCACACCCCCTCCAGCATTTATTGTTTGTAGATTTTTGATGATGGCCATTCTGACCAGTGTGAGGTGATACCTCATTGTAGTTTTGATTTGCATTTCTCTAATAATTAGTAATGTTGAGCATCCTTTCATGTGCTTTTGACCATATGTATGTCTTCTTAGGTGAAATGTCTATTTAGGTCTTACACACATTTTTTAATTGGGTTGTTGTTTTCTTTTTGATATTGAGCTCCATGATCTGTTTATGTATTTTTGAGATTAATCCTTTGTGCATTGCTTCATTTGCAAATATTTTCTCCCATTCTGAGGGTTGTCTTTTTGTCTTGTTTATCATTCCTTTGCTGTGAAAAAGTTTTTAAGTTTAATTTCATCCAATTTGTGTGTGTGTGTGTGTGTTTTTGTATTATCATTACTGTAAGAGGTGGGTCAAAAAATATCTTGCTGTGGTTTATGTAAGAGTGTTTTCCTCTAAGAGTTTTATAGTGTCCAGTCCTTACATTTAAGTATTTAATCCATTTGGAGTTTAATTTTGTGCATGGTGTTAGGGAGTGTTCTAATTTCATTCCTTTACATGTAGCTGTCCAGTTTTCCCAGCACCACTTATTGAACAGGCTTTTTTCCATTGTATGTTCTTGCTTCCTTTGTCATACATCAGGTGACCATAGGTGCGTGAGTTTATCTCTGAGCGTTCTATCTTGCATCATTGATCTATATTTCTGTTTTTGTGTCAGTATGATACTCTCTTGATAACTGTAACTTTGTAGTGTAGTTTGAAGTCAGGGAGCCTGATTCCTCCAGCTCGGTTTTTCTTTCCAAAGATTGCTTTGGCTATTAGGGGTATTTTGTGTTTCCATACAAATTGTAAATATTTTTTCTCTAATTCTGTGAAGAATGCCATTGGTAGTTTAATAGGGATTGCATTGAATCTGTAGATTGCTTTGGGTAGTATAGTCATTTTCAAAATATTGATTCTTCCAATCCAAGAACATGGTATATTTCTCATCTGTTTATGTCATCTTTGATTTTTTTCATCAGTGTTTTATACTTTTCTGAGTACAAGTATTTTTCCTCCTTAAGTAGGTTTATTCCTAGGTATTTTATTCCTTTTGTTGCAATGATAAATTGGATTGTTTCCATAATTTCTCTTTCAGGTCATCTGCAAGCAGTGACAGTTTTACTTCTTTCCAATTTGGATTCCTTTTATTTATTTTTTTCTTCTCTGATTGCCATGGCTAGGACTTCCAAAACTATGTTGAATAAGAGTGGCAGGAGTGGACATCTTTGTCTTGTTTCTGATCTTAGTGAACATGCTTTCAGTTTTTCACAATTGAGTATGATGTTTGCTGTGGGTTTGTCATATATGGCCTTTATTATGTTGAGGTAGATCTCTATATGCCCATTCTCTGGAGAGTTTTTATCATCAATGACTGTTGAATATTGTCAAAAGCTTTTTCTGCATCTACTGAGATTATCATATGGATTTTATTCCTTAATTTGTTAATATGGCTTATCACATTGATTGATTTGCCTATATTGAAGAATCCTTGCATACCTTGGATAAATCAACTTGATCATGGTGTATGATTCTTTTAATGTGGTTGTTGGATTGTTTCTTAGTATTTTGTTGAGGATATTTCCATCTATGTTCATCAGTGATATTGGTCTGTAATTTTCTTTTTTTGTGTGATATTGTTATCTGCTTTTGGTGTCAGGGTGATGGTGGTTTTGTAGAAATATTTCAGAGTGCTCCTCCCTCTGCAATTTTTTGGAAGAGTTTCAGAAGCTTAGGTGTTAGCTTTTCTCTAAATGTTTGATAGAATTTTCCTGTGAAGCCATCTAGTCCTGGACTTTTGTTTGTTGTAAGACTTTAAATTACAGTTTCAATTTCACTACTTGTGATATGTCTGTTTATGTTTTCCAGTTCTTCCTGGTTCAGTCTTGGAAAGTTGTACCATTCCAAGCATTTTTCCATTTCTTCCTTGCCCATTTTATTGGCATATAGTTGTTTGTAGTATTCTCTAATGATCCTTTTTATTTCTGTGGTGTCAGCTTTGATTTCTCCCTTTTCTTTTCTAATTTTATTGATTTGCATCCTCTTTTTTTTTCTTGATGAGTCTGTCTAAATGTTTATCAATTGTGTTTATCTTCTCTAAGAAACAGCTTTTAATTTTATTGATCTTTGCTATTGTTTTCTTCATTTCTATTTTATTTATTTCTCCTCTGATCTTTATGATTTCTACTTACTTTGAGTTTCCTTTATTCTTCTTTCTCTAGTTACCTTAGGCGTAAAGCTAGATTGTTTATTTGAGATTTTTCTTGTTTCTTGAGGTGAGATTGAATTGCTTAAACTTCCCTGTTAGAACTGCTTTTGCTGTGTCCCATAGGTTTTGGGTCATCGTGTTTTCATTGTCATTTTTTTCTATGTGTTTTTTAAATTTCTTCTTTGATTTCTTTAGTGATCTGTTTAGCACGCTCTTTAGCCTTCATGTATTTGTGTTTTCTAAAGTTTTCTTTTTTGTGTAATTGATTTCCAATGTCATAGGGTTGTGGTCAGAAAAGATGTTTGATATGATTTCAAATTTCTTAAATTTTCTGAGACTTGATTTGTGACCCAAGATGTGATCTATAGCAGAGAATGCTCTGTGTGCACTTGAGAAGAAAGTTTATTCTAACACTTTCAGTTGGAATGTCCTATTAATATCAATTAAATCTATCTCATCTATTGTGTCATTTAAAGCTTGCATTTCCTTATTTATTTTTTGTTTGGATGATCTGTCCATTTGTGTAAGTGGAGTGTTAATGTCCCCTACTATTATTCTCTTACTGCCAATTTCTTCTTTTATGGTTTTTAGCATTTGCCATATGTATTGAGATGCTCCTATGTTGGGTGCATAAATATTTATAATGTTTATATCTTCTTCTTGGATCGATCCCTTGATCATTATGTAGTGTCCTTCCTTATCTCTTGTAACAGCCTTCATTTTAAAGTCTATTTGATCTGATACAAGTATTGCTACTCCAGCTTTCTTTTGATATCCATTTGCATGGAATATCTTTTTCCAACCCTTCACTTTCAGTCTGTATGTGTCCCTAGGTCTGAAGTGGGTCTCTTATAGACAGCTTATATATACATGTTGTTTTTGTATCCATTCAGCCAGTGTGTGTCTTTTGATTGGAGCATTTAATCCATTTATTTTCAAGGTTATTATTGATATGTATGTTCCTATTCCCATTTTCTTAATTGCTTTGGGTTTGTTTTGTGGGTCTTTTTCTTCTCTTGTTTTTCATGCCTAGAGAAGTTCCTTTAGCATTTGTTGTAAAGTTGATTTGGTGGTGCTGATTTCTCTTAGCTTTTGCTTGTCTGTGAAGCTTTTGATTTCTCCATCTAATCTGAATGATGTCCTTGCTGGGTAGAGTAATCTTGTTTGTAGGTTTTGTTCTTTCATCCCTTTAAGTATATCCTTCCACTCCCTTCTGGCCTGCAGAGTTTCTGCTGAAAAATCAGCTGATAACCTTGTAGGGATTCCTTTGAATTTTATTTTTTGCTTATCCCTTGCAGCTTTTAATATTATTTGAATTTAGTTTTTGTTAGTTTGATTAATATGTGTCTTGTTGTGTTTCTCCTATGGTTTATCCTGTATGGGACTCTCTGCGCTTCCTGGACTTGAGTTGCTATTTCCTTTCCCATATCTCTTTTCAATTATATCTCTTCAAATAATTTCTCAGATCCTTTCTTTTTCTCTTCTTTTTCTGGGACCCCTATAATTTGAATATTGGTGCATTTAGTGTTGTCCCAGTGTTCTCTGAGATTGTCAGAATTCTTTTCATTCTTTTTTCTTCATTCTGCTCCTTGACTGTTATTTCCACCATTCTGTCTCCCAGCTCACTTATTTGTTTTTCTGCCTCAGTTATTTTGTTATTGATTCCTTTTTTAGTGTATTTTTCATTTCAGTTACTGTATTGTTCATCTGTTTCTTTGTTCTTTAGTTCTTCTAGATCTTTGTTAATCATTTCTTGTATTTTCTCATTCTGTGCCTCCATTCTATTTCTGAGATTCTGGATCATCTTTACTATCATTACTCTGAATTCTTTTTCAGGTGGACTGCCTGTTTCCTCTTCATTTGTTTGGTCTTGAAGGTGTCTACCTTGTTCCTTCATCTGTGACATATTTTTTTTTTTTGATGGGTGGGATTGTGTTCCTTTATTACTTGTCTTTTGGCATGAGGCTTCCAACACTGGAGTTTGTAGGCTGTTGGGTACAGCTGGGTCTTGGTGCTGAGTTGAGGACCTCCATGGGACCACACTCTGATGAATATTCCCTTGAGTCTGAGGGTCTCTGTTAGTACAGTGGTTCAGACTCAGAGCTCCCACTATAGGAGCTCTGGCTAAATCCCCGGCTTATGAGCAAAGATCCCGCATATCATGCAGGGAGGGAAAAGGGGAAAAAAAAAGAAACAGAACAATAACAAAGAGTGAAAAATAAAATAAGATTAGAAAACTAGGAGATATGTTAGAAAGAATAAAAAAAATAAAATTATAGATGAAACAACAACCAGAACCAATATATTAAAAAAGAGGAGAATAAAAACCAGCTGGAAATGGCCTTGGCTGTGGGGAGTGGGGCATAGGCAGGGACAGGGTTTAGGTGGTGGGCAGGACCTATGCTTAGGACCCACAGGGCCAGAAATGGCCTGGGGGGGATGGGGGTCTTAGGCTCAATGCCACAGGGTGGCCCAGGAGTGCCTCTTGCCTTGGAGGGCAGTGGACCAGGTCTGAGATCCCAACAGCCTCACTTGGCTTGAGTGGGTGGGGGAAACACTCCTTCCAATCTTCTGATCCAGGAGGGTCCTTCTGCATTGGCCTCTCTTCTTCTTACCACCTTCCCTCCTTCCTATGCCCCTAGGACCCACGTGACCTCAGGGGGCCCCAGAAGGCAGAGAACCAAACCCGGAAGCTCAACGGGCTTCCCGGGGCCGAGTGGGTGGGGGAAATGCCTGATGCACTTCCTCTGATCCCCCTGCCCTGGAAGGCCCCCCCATCTGTCTCGCCTCCTCTTCCCCCCTCCTCCCTTCCTCCCACACCCCTAGGATCCACAAGGCTGGAGTGGACCCTGGAGATTCAAGGACCAGGTCTGGGAGTCCAGCAGGTTTCCTGGGATCTGAGTTGGCAGGGGAAATGCCCTCCATGCCTCCCCTGACCCTGTTTTTCTGGAAGGCTCTGCCCGCCCACCATTCTCCCCCGCCCTGCTGCCCTCTTACAATCTAGGACCTCGGAGGTGTCCTCAGAATGTGGAGGACCCACGTTGAGCGTCCTGCAGGTTTCCTGGGGCCTGATTGGATGGCAGAAATGCTAGGAACACTCCCCCCAATCCTCAGGTGTCCTTACAGGCATGGGAAGCCTACTCGCTCCCAGACACCTATCAGGGGCACCAGTCCTGTCTGGTCTCCACTTCTCCTCCCCTCTCACTCCACCTATGTCCTACCTGGTTACTCGGGGGTTCCTCCCATCTCCTTGGGTGTCAAGATCCCCCACCAGCAACTGGTAAGTTCCCTAGTTTTGGGGAGACATGAATTCTGCGTCCTCCCCCTCCAGCATCTTGACTCTGCCCCTCCACATACTTGATTCTTCAAACAGTATTCTTTCACCATATCTCACTTCTATACTTAAACTAACCCAAATGAATAGGGTTTTTGTTGCTGTTGTTTAGTGTTTCTATCAATTAATAAATGTCCTTTTTAAAAGAAATTTTAGATTCATAGGAAAATTAAGCAGAAGATACAAAGATTTTGTGTTTCTTTTTACATATAACTCCTGTCTCTACACACACATGACCCCTCCACCAGAGTCATACATTTGCTACAATTGATGTGCCTAGAATGACACATCATAATTATCCAAAGTCCTCAGTTTACACCAGGGTTCATTCTTGGTGTTTTACAGTTTATGGGTTTTGACAAATATATAATGACATGTAACCACCTCTGTAGTATCATACAGAATAGTTTCATTGCTCTAAAATTCCTCTATGTTAACCAATCATCCCTCTCTCCTCCCTAACCCCTAGCAACTACTGATCTTTTTACTGTCTCCCTAGGTTTGCATATTTCAGAATCTAACATAGTTGGAATAATACAGTATGTAGCCTTTCCAAAGTGGTTTCTTTCACTTATTTCTATGCCTTTAAATTTCTTTCATGTTTTCATATCTTGAGAGCTTATTTATTTTTAGTGCTGAATAATATTCCATTTTCTGGGTGTACCACAGTTTATCTATTCACAAACTGAAAGATATACTGGTGCCTTCCAATTTTTGTCAGTTATTAATAAAGCAGCTATAAATATCCATATGCAGGTTTTGTGTGGACATAATTTTCAATTCATTTGGATACATACCAAGGAAAATGATTGGTGGATCATATGTTAAGAGTCTGTTAATTTTTGTAAGAAATTATCAAACTGTCTTACAAAGTAGCTGCACCATTTTGATCTCCACCAGCAATGAATGCAAGTTCTTGCTCCACATCCTCATCAGCATGTGCTGTTCTCAGTGTTTTACATTTTAGCCATGCTAACGTGTGTAGTGTTATCCCATTTTAAATTGCAATTTCCTAATGACATATAACATTGAACATCTTTTCATATGCACAATTTCTATTCAAATATATTCTTTGATGAGATGTCTGTTCAGGTTTTGGTTTATTTTTTAATTGGTTGTTTATTTTCTTAGAGTTGATGAGCTCTTTGTATATTTTAGATAACGCACTTTATCAGATGTATCTTTCCCAAATATTTTCTCTTAATCTATGACATTGTCTATCACAAAACAGAAGTGTTTAATTTAAGTCAAATCCAGCTTATCATTTGTTTCTTTCATGTATCATGTGCCAGTCTTATACCTAAAAGTTCTTTGCCATACCCAAGGTCCTCTATGTTTGTTCCTATGTTATCTTCTAGGAGTTTTATTGTTTTTCATTTTATATTTAGCTCTTCTGATCCATTTTAAGTTAATTTGTGTGAAGGTCTGTGTCTAGGTTCATTTCTTTTGCATGTGCATATCAGTTGTTCCAGCACCATTTGTTGAAAAGACTATCTTTGCTCCATTGTTATGCCTTTGATTCGTTGTGAAAGATGAGCTGACCATATTTATAGGGTCTATTTCTTGGCTATCTATTCTGTTCTTTTGATCTATTTGTATTTTTTTTTTTTTTTGGCCAATATCAACTATCCTGAACTGTTGTTTTATAGTAAGTCAAGTTATGTTAGTTCTCCAATTTTATTCATCTACTTCAATATTGTGTTAGCTATTCTGGGTCTTTTGCCTTTCTGTGTAATCTTTAGATAAGTTCATTGATATCCACAAAGTAACTCACTCAGATTTTGATTGGGATATCATTGAATCTATACATCAAGCTGGAGTAATAAGGTAAAAATAAATTTCTGTAAGAACAACTATCATTTGAGTTTTGGGAAGTAAGCCATATTGATACATGAATATTTTTTAACAATTAGATATACAAAATGTACATGTTTTTAAAAAGAAAGATGTTGGAACAGGGTTCAAGATGGTGGCTTAGGAGGATCCTGAACTCACCTGCTGGCATGGACACAACAACTATACTACTACATTTGGACTAATTCTCCCTGAAAGGGACCTGAAAACTGGCTAAAGAGAGTGTTCACAACAAAGGGGGAAAGGACAGTACCTGGGTGGGTAAGAGAGGCAGAGAGATGGACTTACCAGGGGAAAAAAACACACTCCATCCATGGCAAGCATCAGATGGGAGGGATTACAAAGGTACAGTTATTTTCCCTGGGAAGCAGGTAATTTAACCTCAACATTGGGCACCTCAACTCTGGGTCCTGTACAGGAGAGATGACACCTACCCAAAAAACACCTGGCTTTGAAAGACAACAGGGAATATATTCAGAAAAGCTATAGAGTTTCAGGGAACAAAAATCCCACTTTTAATATACCCATGTGCAGACTCGACCCAAACAACAGCACAAAACACCAAATTGAAAGCACGTGGACCACAGATGAGTGGGGACTCACTTATTAATCTTGAAACAAATGCTGGAGAGACAGGGACCAGTAGGGACAGTCACTGGGTACAGAGACAGTCTGTGTCAAGAATCAGTTTTGCAATTTTGCGTTACCTTGCTGATATCAGCACCAGCAAGTGCCATTTGGAATTTCATCTGTAGCCTGTTAGCACCAGTGGATGTACCCCACTGAAAGCTCTGACCAAACTTGAGCCTCATCCAGTCCTCACAGCTGACTGGACAATTAACCACACTTGCCACCATGCACCAGCAGCCATGCAGACCCTGCAGCCATTCCAGGGGCCTGCCCTCCTTACTAATGCTCCACAGAAACAGACACAATCCAACTCACCACAATAGAAGGTCATGTGCAACCCATATAGGGAAAATCCCTTGAGCTCCCGGCTTTTGTGGCCAGCTGAGGTTGTGTTTCTGAGATCCACAAGACATCTCCTATATACGATCACTGTTTCAAAACTGGGCGAGATAGCTGTTATTTAATATATAGAAACAAATACAGAGAATTAGGCAAAATGAGGAGACACAGGAATATGTTCCAATCAAAAGAACAAGACAAAACTTTGGAGGAATAGCTGAAAGAAAGAGAGGTAAACAATCTACCTGATAAAGAGTTTACAATAATGTTAATAAAGATGTTAACCACACTCAGGAGAATAATGGACAAACACAGTGAGAACATCAAATATGTAGGAAATATAAGTACAAAACAGAAGTTATAACTGAACTGAAAAGGGTTCAACAACAGATTAGATGAGGTAGAAAACAAATAAGTGAGCTGGAATACAAAGCAATGGAGCTCAAAAAGAGCAGCAAAATGAAAATAAAAATTTAAAAAGTGAAGGTACCTTAAGGTACTTTTGAGACAACATCAAGTGGAGTAACATTCAATTTATAGGTGTCCTAGAAGGTGAACAGAGAAAGTATCATAAAAAATGTTTGAAGAAATAGTGGTTGAAAACGTTCCTAATATGGGGAAGGAAACAGATATCCAGGTCCAGGAAGCCCAGATAGTTCTGATTAAGATGAACCCAGAGAGACACACACCAAGACGCATTATAATTAAAATGGTAAAAGTTAAAGATAAACGGAGAATCCTAAAAGCAGCAAGAGAAAAACAACTTCGGAAACCCCATAAGGCTATCAGCCTTTTTCATCAGAAATTTTATGAGTCAGAAGGAAGTGACATGATATATTCAAAGTGCTAAAAGGAAACAATTTCCAACCAAGAATTCTCTAGCCAGCAAGGTTATCATTCAGAGTTGAAGGAGAGATTAAGAGTTTCCCAGATAAACAAAAATTAAAGGAGTTTACCACCACTAAACCAGCCCTACAAGAAATGTTAAAGGAAGTTTTTTAAGTTGAAAATAAATGGCAATAGTTAATAATAATAAAACATATGAAAGTAAAAATCCCACTGGAAAAGGTAAATATATAATAAAGGTAGTAGCCAATCCCTTATAAAACAAACACAAAGGCTAAAAGACAAAAGTAATAAAATTAACTAAAATTACAATACTTACTTAAGATATACATAAAATAAAAAATATAAAATATGTCATCAAATGTATGAAATGAAGGGGATTTAAAATGAAATCTTCAGAATGTGTTCAAATTTAATTTGTTACCTACTTAAAGCCAACTTCTACTTACATAGAAGGTTATATGTGCACATCATGGTAACCACAATGAAAAAACTTATAGTAAACATACAAAAGAAAATGAGAAAGGAATATAAATATTACACTAAAAAAAAAAAGTCAACCAAAATGCAAAAAAACAGAGAAGAAATACAAAAGCAGACAGAAAGTATTAACAAAATGGCAATAAATACATACCCTACCAATAATTACTTTAAATGTAAATGGACTAAATGCCCCAGTCAAAAGACATAGAGTGACAGAATGGACAAAAAACAAACCTCACATAAGTGCTGCCTATAAGAGACTCAGTTCAAAAGTAAGGATGCACACAGTCTAGATATTTCATGCAAATGGAAATGAAAAGAAAAATGGAGTAGCTATACTCATATCAGACACAATAGACATTAAAACAAAAAACTACAATAAAAGACAAAGAAGGGAATTGCATAATGATACATGGCTCAATCCAACAAGAAAATATGACTTTTACAAATGCACCCAACATAGGAACACCAAGGTGTATAAAGACATGTTAAGGGATTTAAAGGGATAAATTGAAAACAACACAATAATAGTAGGGAACTTTAAAACCTCACTTATATCAATGGATAGATCATTCAGACAGAAATTTCATAAAGAAACTTTGGATTTAAACACCATGTTAGATCAGATATTTAGAATTAATAGACATATAGAGAACATTCCATCTGAAGGCATCAGAATACACATTCCTTTAAAGTGCTCATGGATCATTCTCCAGTAAAGATCACATGTTAGGTTGTAAAACAAGTCTCAGTAAACTCAAGAAGACTGAAATAATATCAAGCATCTTTATCAACTACAATAGTATGAAGTTAGAAATTAATCACAAGAAAAAGCAACAAAAACGTGGAGATTAAACATGTTACTTAAAAAACAATGTGTCATCCAAAAAAATCAGAGGCAAAACAAAAAAAACCTAGAGGAAAATAAAAACAGAAATACAACATATTAAAATCCATGAGATACAGCAAAATTGATTCTGAGAGGGAAGTTTATAGCAAGACAGGCCTACATCAAGAAATAAGAAAAATCCCCCAAAGAAGATTTAACTTTATATCTAAAGGAGCTAGAAAAGAAGTACAAACAAAACCAAAATTTAGCAGAAGGAAGGAAACAATAAAAATCAAAGCATAAATATATAAAATGGAGACCAAAAATGTAGTAGAAAAGATCAATAAAACTAAGAGCTAGTTCTTTGGAAAGGTAAAATTGACAAGCCTTTAGCTAGACTGACCATGACAAAAGGAGAAAGGACCCAAATAAATAAAATCAGAAATGAAAGGGGAGAAATTACAACTATAACACAGAAATACAAAGATTCTTTTCTTTTTCTTTTTTTTTTTTTTCTTTTGTGGTACACGGGCCTCTCACTGTTGTGGACTCTCCTGTTGTGGAGCACAGGCTCTGGACATGCAGGCTCAGCTGCCATGGCTCACAGGCCCAGCCGCTCTGCGGCATGAGGGGTCTTCATGGACTGGGTCACGAACCCGTGTCCCCTGCATCGGCAGGCAAACTCTCAACCACTGTGCCACCAGGGAAGTCCCAAAGATTCTTAAGAGATAACTATGAACAATTAAACACCAACAAACTGGACAACAAAATTGGTATATAGAGAAATACCACAACATATTAAAGGCTATATATGACAAACTCAGAGCTAACAACATATTCAGTGGTGAAAAGCTGGAATATTTCCCTCTAAAGTCAGGAACAAGACAAGGGTGCCCACACTCACCTGTTTTATTCAACATAGTAATAAAAGTCCTGGTTAACCCTGTCATCCTGCATGGGTCACTGCAGCTTCACACCCCCATACCAAGAAGATAATGGCCAGCACATGTTGAGGAAAGAGGCAGAAAACATCCAAACTAAAAATAACTCCTCAATTTTAGACAAGATGTAGAAGGACTTGAGCTATCTCCATCTCATGAAAACACCAAAATCACAATTAATTGCTGAACAATCATCAATAATAAAGACTGGAACCAACCAAAATAGATATTTTACATCCAAAGACAAAGAAGAAGCCACAACGAGATGGTAGTAGGGGTGAATTGTCTATAAAATCAAATCCCATACCCACCAGGTGGGCAACATACAAAACTGGAAATAATTATATTGCAGAGGTTCTCCCACAGGAGTGAGAGTTCTAAACTCCACGACAGGCTCCCCAGACTGAGGGCCTGGCATCTGGAGCAGGAGCCATGAGATCATTTGGGTTTGAAGGCCAGCAAGGCTTGAGTGTAGGAGCTCCACAGGACTGCAGGAAACAGAGACTTCACTCTTGGTGTGCTCACACAAGGTTTCATGTGCACTGGAACAAAACACAAAACAGTGACTCCATAGGAGCCTGGGCTAAAATTACCAGTGGGTCTTGGAGGGTCTCGGGAGGGAACAGGGGTTGGCTCTGGCTCACTGTGGGGGCAAGGGCACTGGTGGTAGATGCCACAGGGAATAGTGATTGGCATGAGCTCTTCCAGAGGTAGCTATTTTGGCATTGAGACCTGGCCCCACCCAAAGGACTTCAGAATCCAGTGCTGGGACACCACAGACAAAACAACCAGTAGGGTGGGCACTCAGTCACAGTCATCAACAGAAAGGCTTCCTAAAGTTGTATTGTGCTCACAGCAACCTCTAAACACACCCCTTGACATGGCTTACCCACAGGAGGAATAGAAAACAGCTCCACACAAAAGTCAGCAGGCACTAGTCCTTCCCACCAAGAAGCATGCACAAGTTGCTGGACCAACCTCATCCACCAGGGTCAAGACACCAGAAATAAGAGGAACTACGACTTTGCAGCCTGTGGAAAGGAGACCACAAACACAGAAAATTAGACAAAATGAGATGGCAGAGAAATATGATACAGACAGAGGAAAAAGGAAAAAATGCAGAAGAAGAACTAAGTGAAGTGGACATAGGCAATCTACCTGAAAAAGAATACAGAGGAATGATAATAAAGATGATCCAAGATCTCAGAAAAAGAATGGAGCACAGACTGAGAAGGTACAAGAAATGTTTAACAAAGAGCTGGAAGTCTTAAAAAAACAAATAAACAGAGATGAAGAATACAATAACTGAAGTGGAAAATAAACTAGAAGGAATCAATAGCAGAATACATAGGGCAGAAGAATGAATAAGTGAGCTGGAAGACAGAGTGGTGGAAATCACTGCCACAGAAGAGAATTTAAAAAAAAAAGAAAAGAAATAAGGATAATCTCAGAAATCTCTGTGACAACCTTAAACACACCAACATTCACCTTATAGAGGTCCAAGAAGGAGAAGAAAGAAAGGGCCTGAGAAAAATACTTGAAGAGATCATAGCCTAAAATTTCCCTAACATGGGAAAGGAAACAGCCACTTAAGTCCAGAAAGCACAGAGTCCCATACAGGATAAAACCAAGGAGAAACATGATAAGACACATAATTATCAAATTATCAAAAATTAAGAACAAAGAGAAAATATTAAAAGCAACAAGGGAAAAGCAACAAATGACATTGAAGGGAAGCCCCATAAGGATAGTAATGATTTTTCAGCAGAAACTCTGCAGGCTAGAAAGGAGTGGCATGGTATATTTAAAGTGATGAAAGGGAAAAAACTACAATCAAGAATACTAAACCTATAAGGCTCTCGTTCAGATTCAATGGAGAAAACAAAAGCTTTACAGACAAGTAAAAACTAGTATAATTCAACACTGCCAAACCAGCTTTACCACAAATGTTAAAGGAAACTTGCTAGGCAGAAAGAAAAGGACACAACTAGAAACAAGAAAGTTCACCAGTAAAGGCAAACATGCAGTAAAGGTAGGAAATCAACCACATGAAAATTTGATATCAAAACCAGCAATCATGAGGAGAGTAGAAATGCAGGATATTGTAAATGCATTTGAAATTAAGAGATGAGCAATTTAAAACAATGTATACATGTGTATGTGTGTGTATGTATATATATATATATATATATATATATATATATATATATATATATATATACACACATACAGAGAGAGAGTGCTATAGCAAAACCTCATGCGAACCACAAATCAAAAATCAATAATAGATATGTGGGCTTCCCTGGTGGCACAGTGGTTGAGAGCTCGCCTGCCAATGCAGGGAACACGGGTTCGTGCCCTGGTCCAGGAAGATCCCACATGCCACGGAGCGTCTAGGCCCATGAGCCATGGCCGCTGAGCCTGTGCGTCTGGAGCCTGTGCTCCACAAAGGGAGAGGCCACAACAGTGAGAGGCCCATGTACCGCAAAAAAAAAAAAAAAAAAATTAAAAAATAATAGATATGCACACAAAAAAAGAAACAGCAACCTAAACACAACACTAAAAATAGTACTCAAAACACAAGAGAGGAGAACAAAAGAGGAGGGAAGAAAAAAGACCTGAAAAACCAATTCAAAACAATTAACAGAATGGCAATAGGAGCAGCCATATCAGTAATTATCTTAAATGTAAATGGATTAAATGTTCTAACCAAAAGGCATAGACTGGCTGAATGTATGCAAAAGCAAGACTCCTATACATGCTGTCTACAAAGGACCCACTTCAGATCTAGGAACACATACAGACTGAAAGTGAGGGGATGGAAAAAGTTATTCTATGAAAATGAAAATCAAAAGAAAGCGGGAGTAGCAATTGCCATATCAAATAAAATAAAATAAAGACTGTTACAATAGAAGAAGAAGAACACTATCTAATGATCAAGGGATCAATCCAAGAAGATATAACAATTGTAAATATATATGCACCCAACATAAAAGCACCTCAATATTTAAGGCAACTGCTAATTGCCATAAAAGGAGAAATTGTCAATAACACAATAATAGTGGGGGACTTTAGCACACCATTTACATCAATGGACAGATAATCCAGACAGAAAATCAATAAGAAAACAACAGGCCTTAAAAGACATATGAGACCAGATGGAATCAATTAATATTTATAGAACATTCCATCCAAAAGCAGCAGAATACAAATTCTTCTCAATAACCTAACCTCACTTCTAAAGGAACTAGAGAAAGAAGAATAAAAAACCCACAGTTAATAGAAGGAGAGAAATTACAAAAATCACACCAGAAATAAATGAAATAGAAACTAAGAAAACAATAGCAAAAATCAATGGAACTGAAAGGTGGTTCTTTGAGAAGATAAACAAAATTGATAAACTTTTAGCTAGACTCATCAGGAAAAAATGGAAGGGCTCAAATCAATAAAATTAGAAATAAAAAAACAGAAGTTATAATGGACATCACAGAAATACAAACGATCATGAGACTACTAGAAGCAACTATATGCCAACAAAGTGAACAACCTAGCAGAAGGAAGTAGCACTACCAAACCCATTCTATGAGTCCACCTTCACCCTGATACCAAAACCAGGCAAAGATAGTACAAAAAAGCAAATTACAGTCCAATATCACTGATGAACATAGACTCAAAAATCCTCAACAAAATACTAGCAATCTGAATCCAATAATACATTAAAACAAATCATACACCCTGATCAAGTGGGATTTATTCCAGGGATGCAAAGACTTTTCAATATCCACAAATATATCAGTGTGGTAACCCACATTAACAAATTGAAGAATAAAAACCACATGATCATCTAATAGAAGCAGAAAAGGTTTTGACAAAATTCAACACCCAGTTATGATAAAAACACTCCAGAAAGTGGTCAAAGAGAGAATATACTTCAACATAACAAAGGCCATCTAGGAAAAACCTACAGCTAACATCATACTCAACACTGAAAAGCTGAAATCATTTCCTCTAAGATCAGGAACAAGACAAGTATGTCCACTCTAACCACTTTTATTCAACAAAGTTTCGGAAGTCCTAGACATGGTAATAAGAGAAGAAAAAGAAATAAAAGGAATCCAAATTGGAAATGAAGAAGTAAAATTGTCAGTCTTTGCGGATGACTTGATACTATATATAGAAAATTCTAAAGATGCTACCATAAAACTAGAGCTCATCAAAGAATTTGGTAAAGTTGCAGGATACAAAATTAATACACAGAAATTTGTTGCATTCCTACACACTAACAACAAGAGATCAGAAAGAAGAAGTAAGGAAACAATCCCATTTAGCATCACAATAAAAAGGATAAAATACCTAGGAATAAAATTACCTAAGGAGGCAAAAAACTGTACTCCGAAAATTATCAGACACTGATTAAAGAAATTGAAGATGACACAGATGGAAAGATATACCATGTTCTTCATGGTATATTGGAAGAATCAATATACCATTCTTCATATATTGGAAGAATCAATATTGTCAAAATGACTATACTCCCCAAGGCAATCTATAGATCCACTGCAATCCCTATCAAATTAACAATGACATTTTTCATAGGAGTAGACAAATTTTTTTTTTTTTTTTTTGTGGTACACGGGCCTCTCACTGTTGTGGCCTCTCCCATTGCAGAGCACAGGCTGTGGACATGCAGGCTTAGCAGCTATGGATCACAGGCCCAGCTGCTCCATGGCATGTGGGATCTTCCCAGACTGGGGCACGAACCTGTGTTTCCTGCATTGGCAGGCGGACTCTCAACCACTGTGCCACCAGGGAAGCCCAAACAAAAAAATTTTTAATTTATATGGTATCAAAAAACACCCTGAATATCCAAAACAGTCGTGAAGAAAAGAAAAATAATTTTTATGTAAGAATCAGGCTCCCTGACTTCAGACTATGATATAAAGCTATAGTCATCAAAAAATATGGTTTTGGCAGAAAAAAACACAGAAATATAGATGAATGGACCAGTATAGAAAGTCCAGAAATAAACTCACACACCTATGGTCAATTAATCTACGACAAAGAAGGCAAAGGAGAAAAGACAGTCTCTTCGATAAGTAGTGCTTGAAAAACAAGACAGCTACATGTAAAAGCATAAAAAAGTAGAACATTCTTTAACAGCATGCACAAAAATAAACTCAAAATAAATTAAAGATGTAAATGTAAGCCAGATACTATAATACTCTGAGAGCTAAACATAGGCAGAACAGTCTTTGACATAAATTGCAGAAATAGCTTTATGGATCCACCTCCTAGAGTAATGAAAATAAAAATAAAAATAAAACAAATAGGACCTAACTAAATTTAAAATCTATTCACAGCAAGAGAAACCATAAACAAAATGAAAAGCTAACCCACAGAATGGGAGAAAATATTTGCAAATGAAGGAAATGATAGGGGATTAATCTCCAAAATATACTAACAGTTCATGCAGCTGTATATCAAAAAAACAAACAATCCAACTAAAAAATGGACAGATGATCTAAATAGACATTTCTCCAAAGAAGACATACAGATGGCCAAGGAGCACATGAACAGATGCTCAACATTGCTAATTCTTAGAGAAATGCAAATCAAAAGTACAATGAGGTATCTCCTCACACCAGTCAGAATGGCCATCATCAAAATATCTACCAACAATAAATGCTAGAGAGGGTGTGGAGAAAAGTGAACCCTCCTGCACTGCTGGTGGGAATGTAAATTAATATGCCAATATGGAGAATGCTATGGAGGTTACTAAAACCACTAAAAATAGAACGACCATATGACCCAACAATCTCACTACTGGGCATATACCATCAGAAAGCCATAATTGAAAAAGAGACATGTACCACAATGTTCATTGCAGCTCTATTTACAATAGCCAGGACGTGGAAACAACCTAAGTGAACACTGACAGATGAATGGATAAAGAAGATGTGACACATATGTACAATGGAATATTACTCAGCCATATAAAGAAACGAAATTGAGTTATTTGTAGTGAGGTGGATGGACCTAGAGACTGTCATACAGAGTGAAGTAAGTCAGAAAGAGAAAAACAATTACCATATGCTAACACATATATATGGAATCTAAAAAAAAAGTTTCTGAAGAACCTAGGTGCAGGACAGGAATAAATACTCAGATGTAGAGAATGGACTTGAGGGCACAGGGAGGGGGAAGGGTACGTTGGGATGAAGTGAGTTAGTGGCATGGACATATATACACTACCAAACGTAAAATAGATAGCTATTGGGAAGCAGCCACATAACACAGGGGGATCAGCTCAGTGCTTTGTGACCACCTAGAGCAGTGGGACAGGGAGGGTGGGAGGGAGGGAGATGCAAGAGGGTGGAGATATGGGGATGTATGTATATGTATAGCTGATTCACTTTGTTATAAAGCAGAAACTAACTCACCATTGTAAAACAATTATACTCCAATAAATATGTTAAAAAATAAAAAAGAACCCCTGAACACACAGCTGCCTCTAGACATGGACCTACCCACCAGAGGTCCTAAGACTCTGTTCCATCCACCAGTTACTGGGCACCAGCCTCAGAATCCCTTGTGACCCAGCCCTGCCCTCAAGGAAGCTGCTCTAGCCACTTAAACAATTCACCCAACCAAGGAGCAGATACAAGCCACAATAAAACCACAGATTTGCAGCCTGTGAACCTGGCCCATCCAGCAGCAGCCCAGACCCTGGCCTGGGAACAGCTGGGACTTAACCCTGCCCACGAGCAAGCAAATGAAATCTTAGGGATGTCCTGGACACTGTACCCAACTGTGTAAAGAACCCGCCTCATCAAGCAGTGATCCAGCAAAAGCTCCGGAATCCCTGGGACCCACAACCACCCTCCATGTCCCGGCTGTACTCACCAGTAGGTTGGCACTAACTCGACGACCTGGTTCCCTGCCCCCAGTTGGTGGG
This sequence comes from Phocoena sinus, assembly GCF_008692025.1. Classification (NCBI taxonomy): domain Eukaryota; kingdom Metazoa; phylum Chordata; class Mammalia; order Artiodactyla; family Phocoenidae; genus Phocoena; species Phocoena sinus. The sequence goes on from NC_045770.1 coordinate 27,701,837, forward strand.
TAACAGCCTGGATTCTCCTGGAATCTAACTCTACCCACCAGTGAGTCAGCACTAACCCCAGAGACCTCTGGGTTCCAGAGTTAATCACCTTGTGAACTGGTCCTGCCAAACAACAGACAGCATCCTCTGCACAAGGCATGGCCTGGCAACTAACTAGATCAAGGGTCGACAAAGCCTAACAGATTGCCCACATGGTCAGCTCACCAAAATAAAAGAAACCATGCAGCCCACATGGAGGAATGCTTAGAACATATAGGTTGGGTGATGAGAGGGGAGTGTGATTTGGGACACAAATGATGTCTTCTACAAAAGGCCACTTCTCAGTGGTCAGGAAACCTACCAGATTCATAAAAATAAAAACAACCACTTAGATAAAATGTGGGGACAGTGGAATATGTCCCAAATGAAGGAACAAGATAAAACCACAGAATGAAAAATAAGTGAACTGGAGATAAGCAATCTACCCAAGGAAACTTCAGGTTAGTGATCATAAAGATGATCAAAGAACTTGTGAGAAGAATGGATGCACAGAGTAAAGTTAGAAGTTTTTTAACAAAGAATTAGAAAATATAAAGAACAACAAAACAGAGTTGCATAATAAAATAAGCAAAATGAAAAATACACTAGAAGGAATCTACAGTAAACTAAATGATATAGAGGAAGAGATCAGTGAGCTGGAAGACAGAGTAGAGGAAATTACTGATGCTGAAAATAAAAAATATATGAAAAGAAATGAGAATAGTTTAAGAGACTTCTGGGACAACATCAAGTACACTAATGTTCATATTATAGGGTTCCCAGAAGGAGAAGAGAGAGAGAAAGGGGCTGATAACATATTTGAAGTGATAATAGTTGAAAACTTCCCTAACCTGGGAAAGGAAATAGACATCCAAGTCAAGGAAGCATGGAGTCCCATAAAGGATGAACCAAAAGAGGAATACATCAAAACACATTGTAATCAAAATGACAAAAATTAAAGACAGAGAACTGAAAGCAGCAAGGGAAGAGCAATAAATAACATACAAGGAAACTCCCACAAGGCTACCAGCTGATTTTTCAGCAGAAACTCTGAAGGACAGAAGGGAGTGGCATGATATATTTAAAGTGATAAAAAGGAAAAACCTACAACCAATACTACTCTACTTGGCAAGAGATCAACAACTTTGCAGATAAGCAAAAGCTAAAAGAGTTCAGGACCATCAAACCAGTCTTACAAGAAATGTTAAAGGAAATTCTCAAAGAGTAAAAGAAAAGGCCACAACTAGAAACATGAAAATTATGAAAGGAAAAAGCTTATTGGTAAAGGCAAACATACAGTAAAGGGAGGAAATCATCCATGCACAAAGGCAGTAGGAAGGTTAAAAAACAAAAGTAGTAAAATCATCTATATCCACAATAAAAAGTTAAGGGATACAGAAAACAGATGTAAAATAAGATGTCAAAAACAGTAATCATGAGTAGAGGAGGGTACAAATGGAGGGTTTTAAAATGAATTTGAAATTAAAAGATGAGCAACTTAGAAAATCATACATCTATAGCTATATATAAACTTCATCATAACCTCAAACTGAATATCTATAATACATACACACACAAGAAAGTAAAAAGGAATCTAAACATAACACTAAAGATAGTCATCAAATCATAAGGGGTTAGAGCAAAAAGAAGAAAGGAACAAAAGAACCTAGAAAATCAATTTCAAAACAGTTCACAAAATGGCAATAAGAACATATGTATCAATAAATATTGGGTTGGCCAATAAGTGACTTTATTTTTTAAGTAAAAATAAAAGACATATTTTTCATCTTCACCAAGAACTTTATTGAAAAACATATTCACTGTTTTGCTTCACTATCTTCTGCCATTTTTCAGTCAACTTCATAATTCCGTCTTCCCAAAACTTTTTACCTGTTTGAGCAAAGAAGTGTTCCAGGTGCCTTTTACAGTCTTCCAGAGAATTGAAATTTTTTTCCATTAAGAGAATTTTGTAAAGAATGAAGTAAATGGAAATCTGAATGCGCAACCTCTGGTGAATATGTCGAATGAATCAGAACTTCCGAACCAAGCTGTAACAGTTTTTCCTGGTCATCAAAGATGCATGTGGTCTTGCATTATCCTGATGGAAGATTATGTGTTTTCTATTGACAAATTCTGGATGCTTTTCATCGAGTGCTGCTTTCAGTTGGTCTAAATAGTAGCAGTACTTGCTGGAATTAATCATTTGGTTTTCTGGAAGGAGCTCATAATAGAGGACTCCCTTCCAATCCCACCATATACACAACATCACCTTCTTTGGATTAAGACTGGCCGTTGGTGTTGTTGGTGGTAGTTCATTTCACTTGCCACACGATCTCTCCCATTACACACTATTGTACAGTATCCACTTTTCATTGCTTGTCACAATTCTTTCAAAAAATGGAACGTTTTTGTCATGTTTAAGTAGAGAGTTGCATGGAAATGTGGCCAAGAAGGTTTGTTTCACATAAATTATGTAGAGCTGAAAAGCAAAGCAATTAATATAATCAAGCTGGTGCAAATGATTTGCAGCACTTGATTTGGGTACTTTGAGGATGTCAGCTGTCTCCCATGTGATATAACTTTGATTGTTCTCAACTAATGTCTCGATTTGGTCACTATCAACTTCAATTAGTCTACCTCACTGTGCAGCATCATCCAGCGAGAAATCTATAACACAAAACTTCACAAACCACTTTTAATATGTTCAGTCAGTCACAGCACCTTCTCCATACACTGCACAAATCCTTTTTTGTGTTTCAGTTGCCTCTTTATCTTTCTTGAAATATTAAAACATAATATTTCAAAAAATGTTCCTCTTTTTCCTATATCTTCAATATTAAAATGGCTACACAAAAATCCACCAATTTTGATAAGTTATTTTTTAAATGCATGCTGATATGAGAGCTGTCACAATACAATTTAACAAAATTGTTTTGAATGAAGTTAAAGACAACAAAGTGCTACCAGAAACTTATTACAGAAAACATTGAACAAATTTTTGGCCAACCCAATAGAAGATTCCATCCAAAAGCAACAGAATACAAATTATTTCAAGTGCACATGTAACATTTCCCATAATATATTACATGATAGGCCACAAAATAATCCTTGGTAAACTGATGAAAATTGAAATCATGTGAAGCATATTTTCTGACCACAGTGCTATGAGCCCAAAATCAACTACAAGAAAAAACCTGCAAGAAACACAAACATATTTAAGGTTAAACAATAAACAACTAAATAACCAATGAGCCACTGAGGAAATCAAAAAGGAAATAAAAAATACCTGTAGACAAATGAAAATGAATACACAATGATCCACAATCTATAGAATACAGCAAAAGCATTTCTAATATTGATGTTCTTAGTGTTAAAAGCTTAGCTCAGAAAACAAGAAAATTCGCAAGTAAAAACTTAGCCTTAGACCTAAAGGAACTAGAAAAAAAGAGAAAGAAAAATAAAACCCACAGATAGTAGGACAGACATCATAAAGATAAGAGTAGAAATAAATAAAATAAAGACTAAAAAGCAATAGAAAAGATCAATGAAACTAAGACTTAGTTCTTTTACTTGATACCATAAAACTCCTAGAAGAAATCATAGGCAAAACGTTCTCTGACATAAATCTTTTCAATGTTTTTTCAGATCAGATTACCAAGGCACTAGAAATAAAAACAAAAATAAACAAATGGGACCTAATCAAAATTACAAATATTTGCACAGCAAAGGAAACCATCAACAAAATGAAAAGACATGAATGGAAGAAATATTTGTGAATGCTGCAACTGACAAGAGCTTAATTTCCCAAATATACAAACAGCTCATACAACACAACAACAACAACAAAAAAACAATCCAATCAAAAAATGGCCAGAAGCCCCAAATAGAGATTTCTTCAAAGAAGACATACAGGTGGCCAACAGGCACATGGAAAGATGCTTAGTATCTCTAATTATTAGAGAAATGCAAATTCAAACTACAATGAGGTACCACCTCACACTGGGAAGAATGGCCATCATTAAAAACTCCACAAATAACAAATGCTGGAGAGGGTGTGGAGAAAAGGGAACCTTTCTACACTCCTGGTGGGAATGTAATTTGGTACAACCACTATGCAGAACAGTATGGAAGTTCCTTAAAAAAATAAAAATGGAACTAGCATTTAATCCAGCAATCCCACTCCTGGGCATATGTCCAGAGAAAACCATAATTTGAAAACTTATGTGCACCCCAATATTCATAGCAGCACTATTTACATTAGCCAAGATATTGAAGCAACCTAAATATCCATTAACAGAGGAAAGGAAGAAAATGTGTACATATATACAGCGGAAAATTACTCAGCCATGAAAAAAGAATGAAATGATGACATTTGCAGCAACCTGGATGTGACTAGAGATTATCAAACTAAGTGAAGTAAGTCAGAAGGAGAAAGATGAATACCATATGATATGGCTTACATGTGGAATCTAAAATATGACACAATGAAACTATCTATGAAACAAACAGACTCATGGACATAGAGGACAAAGTTGTGGTTGCCAAGGGGGAGGGAGCTAGGGGAGGGATGGAGTGGGAGGATGGTGTTAGCTATTACATATAGAATGGAAAAACAACAGGGTCCTACTGTATAACACAGAGAACTATATTTAATATCCTATGATAAGCCATAATGGAAAAGAATATACAAAACCAGTCAGAATGGCCATCATTAAAAACTCCACAAATAACAAATACTGGAGAGGGTGTGGAGAAAAGGGAACCCTCTTGCACTCATGGTGGGAATGTAAATTTATACAGCCACTATGGAGAACAGTATGAAGGTTCCTTAAAAAGCCAAAAATAGAGCTACCATATGATCCAACAATCCTACTACAAGAAAACCATAATTCAAAAAGAGTCATGTACCACAATGTTCATTGCAGCACTATTTACAATAGCTAGGACATGGAAGCAACCTAAGTGTCCATCGACAGATGAATGGATAAAGAAGATGTGGCCATATATACAATGGAATATTACTCTTCCATAAGAAGAAATGAAATTGAGTTATATGTAGTGAGGTGGATGGACCTAGAGACTGTCATACAGAGTGAAGTAAGTCAGAAAGAGAAAAACAAATACAGTATGCTAACACACACACACACACACATATATATATATATATATATATATATATGGAATCTAAAAAAAAAAATCATTCTGAAGAACCTAGGGGAAGGACAGGAATAAAGATGCAGAAGTAGTGAATGGACTTGAAGACATGGGGAAGGGGAAGGGTAAGCTGGGACGAAGTGAGATAGTGGCACTGACATATATACACTACCGAATGTAAAATAGATAGCTAGTGGGAAGCAGCCACATAGCACAGGTAGATCAACTCCGTGCTTTGTGACCACCTAGAGGGATGAGATAGGGAGGGTGGGAGGGAGATGCAAGAGGGAAGGGATATGGGCTATATGAATACATATAGTAGATTCACTTTGTTTTACAGCAGCAACTAACACAACAATGTAAAGCAATTATACCTCAATAAAGATGTTAAAAAAAGAATTCATATATATGTATAAATGACTCATTTTTTATGTACAGCAGAAATTAACACAACATTGTAAGTCAACTATACTTCAATTAAAAGAAAGTTTTTGTTCTTTACAAAGAGAAACAACTTTGACAAACTTTTGACTAGACTCATCAAGAAAATAAAAGAGCTGGTCCAAGTCAATAAAATCAGAAATGAAAAAAGAGAAGTTACAACTTACACCACAGAAATGTAAAAGATCATAATAGACTACTGTGAGCAACTATACACCAATTAAAATGGACAACCTAGAAGAAATGGAAAAGCTCTTAGAAACGTACAATCTCCCAAGAATGAACCACAAGAAATACAAAATATTAACAGACAAATTACCAGTAATGAAGTTGAATCAGTAGTGAAAATTTCTTAACAAACAAATGTCCAGCACCAAATTGTTTCAGAAGGGAATTCTACGAAGCATTTAGAGATGACTTAACACTGATTCTTCCCAAACTATTTCAAATCTTGCAAAAAAAGGAACACTTCCCAACTCATTCTACAACACCAGTGTTATCCTGAAACCAAAACCAGTGATCTCACAAAAAAATAAAACTATAGGCCAATATCCTTGATGAGCAGAGATGTAAAAATCCTCAACAACATAATAGCAAACTAAATACAAAAATACATTACAAGGATCATACAGCAGAATCAAGTGGGATTTATTCTAATGATGCAAGGATTTTTCAATATCTGCAAATCAATCAATATGATACACCACCTTATCAAATAGAAGATTAAAAACCATATGATCATCTCAATACAAGTATAAAAAGCTTCTGACAAAATTCAACATCCATTTATAATAAAAACTCTCCAGATTTTGGGCATCAAGGGGACATACCTCAACATAATGAAGATAATATATGACAAGCCCACAGCTAATATCATACTCAAAGGCAAAAAGCTGAAAACATTTCCTCTAAGTTGAGGAAGAAGACAAGGATACCCACTCTCATCAATTTTATTAAATATATTATTGGAAATCCTCACCACAGAAATTAGATAAGAAAAAAGAAATTAAAATAATCCAAGTTTGAAAGAAAAAGAAAAACTGTCACTGTTTAATAGGTGACATGATGCTTATACATAGAAAATTCTAAAGAAACCACCAGAAAACTACTAGAGTTTATCAATGAATCTGGTAAAGTTGCAGGATACAAAATTAATATACAGGAATCTGTTGCATGTCTATTCACTAATGATGAACCATCAGAAAAAGAATTAAGGAAACAATCCCATTTACCATTGCATCAAAAAGAATAAAATACTTAGGAATATACCTATCTAAGGAGGTAAAACCTGTATTCAGAAACTATGTCACTGACGAAGGAAAATGAAGATGACACAAACAGAAGGAGAGATATACCATGTTCATGGATTGGAAGAATTAATATTGTTAAAATGACCATACTACCCAAGGCAATCTACAGATTCAATTTAATCCCTACCAAAATACCAAGAGCACTTTTCAGAGAACTAGAACAAATCATTTAAAAATGTGTATGGAAACATAAAAGAAGCCAAACAATCAAAACCATCTTGAGAATGAAGTACAAGAGCTGGAAGAAGCACACGCCTTGACTGTCAACTATATTGCAAAGCTTCAGTAATCAAAATAATATGATACTGGCACAAAAACAGACACTTGGATGTCAAAATAGAACAGAATAGAGAGCCAAGAGATAAAGGCATACACTTATGAGCAATTAATCTATTACAAAGTAGGTAAGAATATACAGTGGAGGAAATCAGTGTCCTCAATAAGTGGTTCTGGGAAAGCTGAACAGCCACAAGTAAAAGAATGAAATTAGAACATTTTTTCACACCATATGCAAAACTAAACTCAAAATGGATTAAAAACCTAAATGTGAGACTGGAAATCAAAAACTTCCTAGAAGAAAACATAGGTAGAATACTCTGACATAATTTGTAGCAATAATTTTTGGATCTGTCTCTTAAAGCAAAGGAAATAAAAGCAAAAATAAACAAATGGGACCTAATAAAATTTAAATGCTTTTGAACAGCAAAGATAACCATCCATAAAATTTAATGACAACCTACTGAATGGGAGAAAATATTTGCAAATAATATGACCAATAAAGGATTAATAACCAAAAATGCATAAAAATGTCAGAAAACTCAACATCAAAACAAACAAACAACCCAATTAAAAAATACGCAGAAGACCTGAATAGACATTTTCTTGAAGAAGGCATGCAGATCTCCAACAGGCACATGAAAAGACATTCAACATTGTTAATTATCAGAGAAATGCAGATCAAAACCACAATGAATTATCAACTCACACCTGTCAGAATGGTTATCATCAAACAGTACACAAATAATAAATGTTAGTGAGTTTGTAATGAAAAGGGAAACCTTATATACTGATTGGGAATGTAAATTGGTGCACTGTGGAAAACAATATGGAGGTTTCTCCCAAAGCTAAAAATAGAGGTACCATATAACCCAGCAATTCCACTCTTGGACATATATCTGAAAAAAATAAAAACACCTAATTCAAAAAGATACAGGCACTCCAATGTTTATAGCAGCATTATTTTCAGCTACCAAGATATAAATGCAACCTAACTGTCCATTAACAGATGGGTGGTTAAAGAGAGTGTGGTGTATATATTCAATGGAATATCACTCAGCCATAAAAAGGAATGAAATTTTATCATTTGCAGCAACATGGATGGACTGGGAGGGCATTATGCTAAGTGAAATTTGTCAGAGAAATAAAAACCAGTATGTATCACTTATACATGGAATTTAGAATGTAAAACTAGTGAATATAACAAAAATGAAATAGTCTCACAGATATAGAGAACAAACTAGTGGTTACCTGTGGGGAAAGGGAATGGGGGAGGACAAGAAGGGAGTAGGGTATTAAGAGGTACAAACTACTATTATAAGATAAGTAAGCTACAAGGATATATTGTACAACACAGGGAATATATCTAATATTGTATAATAATTATAAATGGAGTATAACCTTTAAAAATTGTGAATCACTATATCACACACCTGTAACTTATATAATATTGTACATCAATTATACCTCGATAAAATAAATATTTTTAAAAAGAAAACAAAGTGTGTATGCTACAAAAATAGAAAAGAAACAATGAGTACAGTGAAATAGTAACATAGGGATAAAATTAGAACAATCTATAAAAAGAAAAATGGGGAAGTAAACATGAAACTGAATACAAGTGGTGGGGGAGGCGCTGGCTGAATACTCTGGTGTAACTCAACAGATCTGAGGCAAATAATTATGCACTAGTATGAATCAGGGATAGTAGCAATAATCATGTTGTCACCACAGTGCCTCATGTCTTACAATTATTTGATGATTTTGCATATAAAATTTGTTATTCTCATACTGTTTTCAGCATGCAACAAGCAGTCAATATTACCAGAGTTGATATTGTAGATAATCTTTGGATCTAATTATAAAGAATAATCCTGTTATGATTGGTTTCCACAGAAGATAACCAAATTATTCTACATACTTTGCATCCAAAGGAAATATCTCTGATACATCGAAAAGAGGTTGGTGTGTGCTTGGTGGAAGACTGTTCAGTACAAGAGGAACAGGCAATTAAAAATTTAAGGTCCAATTTCCAAATATTCTTTGAAAAAATTATCTTTAAGCCTATACAGATAAAATGTACTATTAGTATTACTCTGGGGGTCATGAAGAAAACAATTAGTAATAACTTCAAAATAGAAATGGGCTTGATCCTATCCTCTATTCTGAATCTTTTTTTGTTGTGTCAGTAAACATTTTGTATCACTGTGTTTCTCCAATTGCAAAACAAATCAATACTACATGAAACTTTCAAACCACTTAAATATTTCTTACATCAACTTCTATTGAACTGTGGTAAAACTTCCAGATAAACAATTTTTTGGACTTGCTTTGTGTGGATATAAGAATCTAAAGGAGAATCAAAAGTTAAATTCAAAAGTCTGAGAGGTAAGAAAAATACAGCTCAGGAGTATTAACAGAAATCAATTCAACAGATAATTTCAACTTCTCTGCATTTGACATTTTCATTGTTACGTGAAGGACTGAAAAGATGGGATTATTTAATTCAATATAATTCAACAAATATTTACTTAATGAGTACCTACTTTGCACCTGGTACTCTTTTAGACATGTGAGATGCAGAGATGAGTAAGAAATAGTCCTTGTGTTCAAAAAGCTTATAGTTTATTTGCAATAAATGCATGAATATGGTAATTGTTATGATATAGTTGAAAAATATCTGTAACCATATTAAGCATGTTAAGTGGCATTAGAGAAGGTAAATCAAATACTAATTGATTTTAAAGAAGGGCAATTAAATTTAGTGAGGTAATAATTAGATTGAAGAGATTATGAAGACAAAGATTAGGGGTAGGTGGGATAGCTATATTTTACTTCAAATTTACAGCTTGCTGGAGAGTAAAGATCATTTAGGAGACAAATAAGACAGGCAGGATGAAGATTTTGCATGCTTAAGCAGAGGCTATTGGTACCCTGCCAATTTCCCCCTGGCAATTACCTCTATAAACCTATACTGGGTACTGAGATTACCTGTGATTCTACACCTGAGGTATTTAGTTCTGACCAACAAAAACATTACAGCTACAGGAAGGACAAGCCAGAAGTGCCAGAGAGTTAGGGTCCTTGAAGCAACTCTTAGCCAGTGATGGACTAAGAGTGAGAAGTCTCCCAATGGTAGAGCTTTGAGCAGTACAACTAGCTATCAACACGGTGGAGAAAGGCAAATATCCTGGACCAAGATATTGACAAACCTCTATCTACTGGCTTCCCTAATTATTTAAAGTCTTAGAAGGAGCAAGCTTAGAGGACTGAAGACAAAGAGATCTGGTAAAGAAGCTCGCGATGGACATAGAGGAGTGGATGTGAAGTGTGTAAATCTTTATTTCTCATGTAATGTCCATCAAAAAACATCCAGTGCACAGAAGACATTGAACAATTACTTGAACAAGGTGACTGGTCTGGTGGAGTTCAGCCAGTCTCTGTTTTTGCCACCTCAGTTATTTAACTATTAGTTTTGTAAACATAGTGACCGTGGTGATAGAGATGCAGGTTAGGCATGGTCCAATATCACAGGCTCCAACAAATGATGAAGTAGCTATTGACACTGCTAAATGTCCAAGTTGTTATCAACATAAACCCACAGTGCAGTTTTGATATTGTACCATTGTCTAGGAGGTCTACAAGTGGCAAGTTGATTATTTTTGTCATTTCCACTTTGGAAGGTGGCACTCTTTCCAATGATTTGTCCTCATTGAAAAGACATATCAATGGAATTGAATTCATAGAGACTACCAGTACCAGTGGTACCTTGGCTTGAGTTCTCACAGAATACCTGAATTATTATTGTAGGATCTCACATAACATGCTTCAGACCCACTTTACAGTAAAGGAAAAATGATAATAATTAATATTCATGAAATCCATTAGCTATATACCAGACTACCCAGAAGTTTTCAACTTGATAAAATGTTGGAATGGACTTGAAGGCACAATTTAAGTGACATTTTGGTGATCAAGTTCTGTGTAATTGGGACAAAATATGGTGATTTTACCTGATAGTTGGAAACCATGGGTGAAGGAACCAAGCAGAAGAGCTAGGACTTTCATCTCTTGTCATCATTCTCAGTGACCTACTTGGAAATCTGTGCTTCTCATCCTCATAATTTTAGGCTTCCTTGGACTAGAGTTTCTAGTTCATATATGAGGGAACATACACATTAAACTGAAACTATGACTACGGTTTGTTTATTTTAGGTTCTTTAACCTAATAGCCAAGGAAATCAGTTAATACTGACAGGATTAATTGACCCTGTGGGATGGTTAGTTTTATATGTCAACTTAGCTGGGCCACAAGTTGCTCAGATTGGTCAAACATTATTGTGGATATGTCTATGAGGACATTTTTGCATGACATTAATATTTGAATCAGTAGACTAAAAAAAGCAGAATGTCCTCTCAAATGTGTGTAAGCCTCATCTAATCAGTTGAAGACCTGAATATAACAGAAAGGCTGAACTTCCCACAAATAAGAAGGAACTCCTCCTGCTTGACTCCTTGAGTTGACCTTTTCCTGCCTTTGGACTTGAACTGAAGCATTGACCCTTCCAGGGTCTCGAGCCTGCTAGCTTTCAGACTGGAAATTATACCATCAACTCTTCTGATTCTTAGGCCTTCAGACTTGGACTAGAACTACACCATTGGCTTTCCTGGGTCTCCAGCTTGCTGACTGCAGATCTCCTATAGGCTCCAGTTCTCTGGAAAAAACTCTAATATACCCTGATTATTATGAGGCAAATGACAAAATGTGACTGGGTCTCAAAGGTTTACAGGAGCTTACCTTATTGCTTCCATGGCCTGTGTTAAACTTGACTGAAAGCCATTTATTCCAAAACAAGCTCTGGCTCAGTGTATTGAGAATCCTGTTATTTTAAGGCATTAGTTTTTGTTTATCTAGAGATTGTGACTGGGCAGTCTCTTGAAAAGTCAATTATAAGACAGAGTGTGAGTAATGTGCCATACTAGTAGGTCTTTTAAGGAGTAACTTGCAGCAAATGCTATTCATGACCTGCCCACATCCCTTCAACACTTAAACTCTATATGCTTAATGTTGCTTACTACAGCTCTCTGTGAGATATTTTTCTTTTGGCCAAGAAAATCTTTTTGTTCTCAACCCCTGTAGTTTTGGTAAAAGAGTCTGTCCTGGTAACCCTCAATGCACTTCCTAAGAACAAGATTAAAATCATTACACAGGGGGTGTTTTATTCCTCCAACAGAAAGACTAATCTAGGGATAGAGCCAACATACAAACTAAGCCAGATTCTTCCCAAATGTGTGATACATAGGCCCTAGAAGGGAGGAAATAGATGAGAGAAAGAAAGTGAGAGGTGGATCTGAGCTTGATAACCCACTTTGATCATTTGAAATTAGTTTTATACAGAAAATAATAACATGCATATCCTAATTTATTTTAGTTTTGTTTGTCATTTATAACTGGAAAAAATATCATGGTTAATATAAAAAGTGAGACATGGTAGATTGACTGAGTAGACAATCTTCATGGCCCAACAGAGTAGTCTATGCTTTAACTGTTATTAATTGAGGAAACAGAAAGTAAGAAAGGTTCAAGTGACTTAAAGCTGCTTAGTTTTTATTTTTCTTTATCTTTTGTCTAAATTTTCTTAACTTTTATTGTAACGTAGATTCTCAGAGTTGCATGCATCTTATACCTCAGTTCATCTCACGCTATCATTCTTTCCAAATCTAATGACATATTTCCTCTTCATCTTTAATTTTTCTTTCCAAGACAGGTACTAATTTTAATGTATTGATATATTTCCCTATAAAAACAAATGAAATAATTTATTTTTAGATATATATGAAATTATTATTTTATTTATATATGACTAGTTTACTTACATGATTATACAAGAGGTATGTTGTATTACAAATCTGCTTTCTTTTTTTAATCCACCCAACAGTTACAAAAGATATCTGTATTGTCATCTATAAATCTAGTTCAAATCTTCTCAGTACTGAAGCATATTCCATAATCCAGTCTCTTAATGATGCTTCCAAGTTCTTACCAATGGAACAAATACCAGAAAGCACAACTTTGCACATGTTGTCTTATGAACCTGATAGAGATGTCTCTGATATATAACCTGAAGTACAACTGCTGAATTATAAGTTATACACAGATTTGTGTCACTTAAGTACTATATGATTGATATATAAAGTGACTAGAACTATTTTACACTCTTCCTGGGACTGTAAATCTTGGTCAGCATTTGATGCTCCCTAATTCTACATATTCTAGTCTAATGGTACTTTGTTACTGTAGTTTGTATTTCTCTGGTGGCTAGTGAGATTGAATATCTCTTCCTGTACTCTCTAGTCATTTCTGAATCTCTTTTTGTGAATTTCTCAAACATTGACTTCCATCTTTTTCTATTCTTTTGTCTATCCCTTGTTGAAGGAGTGGACCTCTTTATAAATTCTAGATATTATATTTTAGGCAACTTCAAATGTTGCAAATACCTTTATCGACTGAACTGTTTAATATCTTTGTGGTATCCTTTGTTGAAGATAATTTCTTTATTTTAATAAAAATACTATCAAAATTACTGCTACTCTTTGTATTTTTCAGATCTTGTTTAAGGTGTAATTCCCAACCAAGTTCACAAGAATATTGTTCTAGAATTTCTTCATTAATTTTGTAGCTTCATCTTTTACAATTGGGCTTTAATCCATCCAGAGTTTATTATTGTATACAGTGTGACTTGGATCCTGCTTAAAGTTTCCTAAACATCATCTAGTAAATAAATATTTTTCTCGGTGAACTGTGATACAAATATTAACATTAAAATTGATTCAACTAAAAAAAAATTGATTCAACTATATATAAAATTTTGTTTTCATATTCAATTTCAGAATCATTTTTTACAGCTTCTCCATAAAACCCCATTGGAATTTTGTTTGTTATATTGAATTTACCTTTGCATAATTTCTCTGAAAAAATTGAGAGGAAGCAAACCAGTGTTTATGAAGTACATGCTATATGTTGTGGGTTATAATTTTGCTGGAATGAGATAGAAACAGGCTATTAAAAATGAAAAATAATCTCCAACCTTACTAGAAAAAAAGACATATATATTACAATGAAGTAAATAACATTTACTTTTAAATTAAATATTTTAATAATGCTAATAATTTAATTAATGTGTGAGAAAGTGTAGTAAAAAATTTTTTTACACTGGTGGGAGTGTCATTTTTACAGTCTTTCTAGAACATTCTTTGTCAATACTTTTAAAATCTTAAATATGAACAGATTTTTTCAGATAGCTATCTACTTCCAGAAATTTATACTAAGGAAATAATCATACAAGAAGGCAAAGATTTATATATTAAGACATTCATTGAAGAGTTGTTTATACTTGTAAAAACAAAGTAAATATTGTTAACATCCAGTTATAGAACATTTTTAAGTAAATTGTGGTTCATCCACATAATGGACTATACTCAGTCACTAAAATTTGTGTTATAGATTGTAATGTAAGTGCCTGGCATGAGGCTTTTGATTCCTGAGACATCCATTTCAAAGACATCCATCTGGAATAAACTTATTGCCAGCTAGATGATATGGCTACCAGCAAAACAACTAGATATGAAACCAGACCTCTCCCACCCATGAAGTTCCCCTTTTAGAAAATCCATGGAAACCTAGATAACTAACCAGTTGTATGATCCTGCTTTTCCCTTTCTACCCCCTAATTCTTTTGTTTTAAATTAGCCAGTAAAAAGTAAACCTGTGAAACACCAAACACCCTACCTTGGACCCTAAAAAAGACAGAGCCTCAGGTCCATGCTCCCTCTCTCTACCTACAGTAGCCTCTGTGTGGCACTTGGGCATGACAAGGTCCCTCTGAGATCTGGAGTAATAAATCTTGATTTTTCAGGGACTTGATGTTTGTGGTTGAGATACATCCCTCAATCATAATAAGAACAACAAGGGCTGGTCCAGCCACAACATTGACTCCAAGTGGAGGAATGTCTGTAAGGGTTTGTCACAAGTAGTATGGGCCCAGGCAAGTGTCTCAGGCATTTCTAGCCAATAACATTGCTATCAATAGGCAATGATGAATAGATGAATATTATTTCTGTGGATAATATAATAAAGTAAAAAGTAGCTTACAGATAAATATAATACAACTCCATTTTTTTAAAATGAGAGAAAGAAGTTATATGAATATGTATATATATATTTTGTGTGTATTAAAGATTTATTATCAAAATAGTAATTGTGTTTACCTATGAGTAAGAGTTACAAGTGATTTCTTTGTTTGCCTATCAATATTTATATTTTTCCAACATAGGCATGAATGCTTTCTCTATACTAAATTGTTACAAAAAACAAAATTAATAAATCAGATACACTTCCTTCAAATATTTTGTTCTAATTCCGTTCTTCATAAACCACTGTCTGACTTTGAGTTTTCATACCATTTACATTTAAGATATCTTGTGGTTGTTTCATGTTACTTTCCCTTTAAATTATAAATATCAGGGAAAGTCCTAATTCTTGAATATTACTCATAATACTAGAAAGGAATACTAGAAATATCCACTAGAACATAACTATAAGTGAACGAATAAATATTCTGATACAGGCATCTGCCTCTTGTGAAGTTGGTGTCAGTGAGCATCTTAGGTCTGGTGGCCCTTTATATAAGCTCACATTTGTGGACTAGCAAACACAAGGAGAAGGTCTCAAGAGCTACCAAGATAATGCCATCCTTTGCAGCTCAGTCTGACTATTACCATTCTTGGTAATGTTTTTCAATTTGATGATTTAAAAAAATCATAATTTAAAACTTGTATTTCTTTATCATTGTTGAACTTGGGCTGTAAATGTTGCACATTTGAGCAGTGGTCAGGACATACATGGTATGTATATAAATAGAAAGCATCCTGTGAATGATAGAGAAAATGATTATGATTTAACCATACAGTTTTCAATATTATAGTAAAATTGGAAACAGAAATAGACTGAAATCAAAATTCACCTTCATGATTATTGCAATATAGACTTGAGTTCTTTATAAAGAAAATTATCTCACATAAACAACATATCAGAAAAAAAATAGTATGAATAGTTTAGGAAATATGATTTTTCTTTTTAGAAAAAGCATTTTTTAATTTCAAAAAATGTGTAGCAGGTATACCCTACCTTTTTATTGCAAAAATATTATAGTCAAGTAAACTAAATCCAGAAGAATTTTTTCCTAGTTGCTAGACAATAAGCCTCAATAAAATGACATTAAACCCTTACAAGCAATTTTTAGACTTTTTTAACCATTTAATTACTTTTATTATATAAAAACAGCGTTTGTATTGATTTATGCTATTAATTTAATGGTATTCTCAAAATTATAATAGATTAGTAGACTAAGGAAAAAATAAACTTTTATATCTGACTTTTGTTTTTAATTGAAATGCTTTTTAAAAAATGAACAGCCACAAGACCTAGGTTTTTGTATAATCTTCTGAAAATTTCTGCATACTTTAAATCTCCATTATTATTGTTTTCAATCTCTCATCTAAACGGATTTAATTAGACACTCCAGAGAGGAAGTCAGGGGAATTTTTTACTTATGGTCCTTTATTCCCAAGGTAATGTTAATGTAAACATCATAAGCACAATACACCCATACTATACAAGAGATAAGTCCCAGCTAAGGGTAATATTAAAAACATATATTTTTTAGCTCTCAGCAATTCTGCACAAAAATGATTCTCTGTGATGGCAAAATTTATGAGCTTTTCTTCTTAGCTTGAAAAATAATATTGAATAATGAAGCTAACATTTAATTCTAAATTAATTAAAGGTATTTTTCAGACTTAATGAAGATATGCTGTCAATGATCACAGGCCATATAAATTCCTAATACTTAGAATATGAAATTTATAGCATACCAAAAATATTTAGAACTATGATGTAAAAAAATTATTTGCCATTGAAATCAGTAATACCAATTACAACTATTTAACACATTTCAGCATTTGCATTTGTACACTTATTAATTTGTTATTATATTACCCAATCTTCACCATTCTCTCCTTAGAAATTCATAATGACAATCTTCCATTTAAATGAGAAGGATTACATACCACCTGAAGTCATGTCAGAAATTGTTGGCAGATATTATTGGTTGGGTATGATTTAGCACACAATGTAAGGCTAGAAAATATGCTACCATGCATGGATTTGTAATTTCCACTTAGCTATTTTCAATCACTATTTTATTATGTACTCAGGATTTATCATGCTAATCTATAATTAGTTCTCTTCACCTTCCAGATATAAAAGCATTACACTTCCTAATCCCCTTGCAGCTAGACCAGTGGGTTGTAAGTTAAAGCAGCATGAGTCCACATGGCCTGAAGAATTTAAATACTGATGCAGAACCTTCCAACCATCTCTTCTTCTGCCGTAGCAAAGATGAAAGGGCATGTATGTTACATGGAGATGGCAGGAGATAAAAGCCCGAGGATTGTTGAGCCACTACATGGAGGACAGATCCATTAGATTGTCTCTCACACCCATGGTGACCAAAGCTTGAACAATAAAAAACTTTTATTGTACTAAGCTACTGAAACTCTTGTGTTTGCACTGCAACATAACCTCATAGTCCTGGTTTATGTAATAATTTTGCCTTTTTTAAGGGTGAGAATGAGCTGAAAACTCAGAGATTTATTCAATAAGGAAAAGAAGATCCCAAATACACTGGAGTCACTTAGAAACTGGATACAGAGTTTGCATAGTTGAAGAAGACTCTTAAAAACTGTTCTTCAGAAGGAAAAAAAAAGGGAGACATTTCTCCAAATTTGTTCTGTATTGACACTTAACCTAAAATTGCCTTCAGCATTCTGGAATCATTCCTAAAGTGTATAATTAGAGATTCTTGTTAAAAGTAGTTGATAACTGAGAATAGAAGGAATTTCTGTGAGGTAAAGTGTGATAGCCCTGCTGAGAATTGTCACCTATGTCTGTTGTTGGAACAAAGGAAGAATTGGTTTTTGCTCTTCATATATGAGGTTTCCCTTTTATGAAATACTGAACTAGTTTCAGGATGTGTGTATACATGGAGAGCAGATATTTGTTTACTATAAAATATGGGTTAGAAGTGTTCCTTTTATCAGTTTGGACTTCCATTGTATGGATTTTACTTAGAATAAAATAGATTGGAAGACTGGGCAAAGTTCAGAATGATCTAGGGTAAAAGAAATACAGTTTCTCTTTGTGTAGAGCTCAGGCAAGTCAAATAAATCAAATCAAAGAGTTACCTTAATAATTCACTGAAGCTAATGTTCAAATAAAACCACAGCAGCAAGCAAAACACCTGAAAATACTACAATTGCTAGTGAAGCATATACCTTTCTGAGGAAAGGTAAAGGAAGAACATCAGTCTAAGAGAAATAAATTCTCCAATAACATGTGTCAGCAAAAAGTGACTAAAAGAGTCCAAATCAAGGTCAAAATTTAAGCAAATGCTTTGGTCGTACAGTGATTATAGTACTTCGTTTCAAGTCATAGTTCTGCTGTGATCTTGGATTAAATCTTGGGGTTTTTGCGGGGGGGGGGCATTAGTCTTCTTAGCTGTAGAATAAACAACTGTCCTGCAAGGTTTCTTCTATAGCAAATATTCCATTCTATTGCATAACTGCAGCAGTCCTTAGAGCCAACTTCAGCTAGGGATTCAGTTCTGTTTAACATAACTAATCTATTTCCTAATGTGCTGAGAGAAAGCATAGGTCTAAAGCAAAGCTGAGGAACAGAGTCCCAGCCCTCAAGCACATGTGAAAAGTTATCTAGAGCTCATCACTCATTGTTATGGTGAGGAATCTAGGTTAGATAATTTGTGGACTGAAATACCTGTTGCCTGAAAAAATGTGAGAGGCACAGTTTTCTAGGGTAAAACCTTCTCCTAGTTACTTACAACCTAAAGAGCAGATGGACTCCTAATGGGTTTAATACTCACAAAAGCATTAAATCACAGATGAAAAATTGCAACTAATTAAACACCTAACCCCTTACAAACTCTTGCACTGCTGAGCTTGCTTAGGGAGAGGAGCAGAACCTAAACTGTGCAATGCATTATTTGGAGGCAGAGTCTTTGCTTCCAAAGTCTAGCTAATAATGATAATTCAATTTAATGACTGACTATGTGACCTTGGGCGGTCAAGTTCTTAGGAGCTCAGGTCTCTCATCAACTGTAAAACAAAGAGATGTGGTCATTGAACAAGATGATCAGTAAGATTCTACTCATTTAACATTTTCATGGTTTCTAAAGTATCTTTATACACTAAACTAAAAGCTATAATGCAGCTTATTAAAATTGAGAAAATTTTAGGAAAAGAATACTCATTTTTAACAAGGATTGTCTACCTGAATGTTTTGGATAAAATCTTTCAATAATGTCAAATGAAAAATAAGGATAAAATTCAAGCTTTTCTTAAGTGTGAAGAGCAAAAGGATGAGAAAGAGAGTGACATATCCTCATAGGAACATAAATTTATAATGAACATAAAATTGTATTTAATGTCAATGATGATAAGGTCTAGTTTTGCCTTGATATCAACTTTACCTTTCTGTGTTCCCTTCTAGCTGATATGTATTTAGCACTGCACATATGCCAAGTGAATCACAGTAAATTACATTGTTCTTAAAAAGTTCTACTCAGTCATAAGATAGATACGAGGAAATATTTTCTTCCTCAGGGTCCAGCATTACTAAATATAACTATTTCTCCACTTCTGTGAAGGAAGAGCAAATAAACTGAAATGCAAATCTATCAGGTTATGTATGTGACAAAAGGCCTTATCTTACAGGTGAATTCCTTCATTTTCTGTTCATTTATAGACCCCAAATGATTTATTGTTTTTTATAGGAGTTCATTCCCAAATCTCTGATATATATATGTATATATGTGTGTATGTGCATATATATATATATATATATATATATATATATATACATCACAAACCATATAGAATGGTATAGATGCAAGTAATATTTTCTGCCCTGTTTACTACCCAAAAGTAACTGCCATAAATTTATATCAATAAACTTGAAAATAAAAGTTACTTTCTTTTCGATAAAATAATTGAGCTAGAGATGACATAAAATGCTTTATATTTAAGCATGGGGAGATACCATGCTTTCTCTTGCTCTAAAAAAGATCTGATGCTACTGACAAGCATCTGACTATGTTTGTATAACAGGAAAGAACTGCCTTGCAAATGGCTACACAGATTGATAGTACCACGACTAGCTTCCAGATTTTCTCTTGCTCTTTGTTTGCTGAACTGAGCTGTATTTCTGAGAATTTCTCCATCCCCCTACCACACTTAAGGTTGTAATGAGAGTCATCTGCAAATATGGCTGATTTTTCAGGGAAAAATGATTGGCCTTATTTTGTAGGTTTTGCTGTGTGGATACCATTTTGGAGTTTGGGATTATGAGAATTGTTTAGCCATATTAATAAGGAAGTTTATGACCCTTCAAAAATGTACTAAAAAATTAGACGTCCTCTTTATTCTCACTCTAGGAGGAGTCAGTAGGAGACACAGCTTACCTTTCCTCTGAGGAGAAAATTGTCATCTGGGCATTCTCAACAGGTAGATGTATTAGATATTATAGATTTTAGTCCACTAATTATTGTCAGTATGTTGTCATGTCAGGGTTTTCAATGAGACTTTCTGACTTAGAAAAAAGGAAACAACACTGCCTTTGAAAGATAAACTAAAAAAGTAGAACTTAGTTTATCAAAGCAGATATATGCAAAATAACTTGAGAAAGGCAGAATGGATTCAAGAACTGCTAATGAACTATTTGCAGTTGAATTTGTTATTGCAATAATATAAATACTTTTTATTGAAAATTGTACTCTACTATGTAGTAAACATGACATATAACATGAATGTTTGCATATTATGAACATATATATATGTATATATATATATATATATATATATATATATATATATATACCTTATACAAGGTCCTACAGTTAGTAAGTGACAGAACCAGTTCTCAAATTCAAGTCAAATTCTACTGGCTATTCTGCTTATCATATGCCAATGAGAAGGAAATTTGCTGACCATTGAAACATAGATGTTACACAGGTTTTGAAAACATCAAATCTTAACCAAGCCCTATATTGGCTGCATTATTTTATGGGGGGAAATAGTATGCAAATACTTAGTATGCTGCTTGGCACTACAAAATGGAGAGTAAAATAGGGTTACTGAATCCATTGAAACACACTTGCGGGGGAAAAAAGGCCTTAGCCTATGAAATGTGATTTTTTTTTTTTTCTGTTGGCAAGATTATCTGATTGTGAAAGTAATGAATCAAGTCATATTATCCTAATGCCCCCAATATGTGAATCAATTAAAAATCTCTTGATTCTGATCTGCTCTCCCCAAACAAGCTTCTGAATTTGATTGGCTGCATTTACTGGTCTACCTGTAGGGTAAGATTATGATTTTCATACTACATAAGTATACCGGCCCACATGAAAGTTATTTTCTATTATAAACTCATCAGTTAATGTGGTGTTTACATATTAGTTTTGTGGGTTTGATTAATTGATGTGAGGAATGGGTATCTTTGATAAGCTGAGCTATCCTTAGTGTGCTGTTCAAATTAGGATTCTCAGCTTCTCCGCCCAGGTAGAGCCCCTAGAGAAAGAGTCAAACCCCTCCTTTTGCCCCCACATCCCCTCTCCAGCCTCACCTTCACCCTCAGGTACCAGCCATGCTGAGGACTTGTATGGCAAAGAGCCTCTGGCCCTCACATGTACTATTTCTACTCTTCAATTCTGTATTTCTTATTCAGCTTTGGAACATATTCTAGGCTCTTCAAAGAATACATCTTTGACCTATTTATTATGTGGGATAGAGCCTCCTCCCATGTGTTTTCAGTCACTTTGTACATAATGTTATTATAGCAGTTGCTATACAACGTTATTATAGCAGTTGCCATCACTATTAGCTCCTTAAACACAGGCAAGACCTTACTTATCTTTGAATCCCAGAACTATACTTTGTCATTTAATGGGTAACAAAAAATTTCTCTTGAATATATTATTAATTGGGAATCCCTAGATCCTGGCATAAATTATAGATAGTATCTTGCTCACTGCAGAAGCCCTAGGGCCTAGCTATTTATTGAATTTTTAGTAAATACTTATTAAGTAAACAATCAGAGATGACATTTATGGTTGTATCAAAAGAAAATATTAAAGTTTTTTTTTTTTAATCTCTAAGCCTTTGGTCAGCATGGTCAGCCTTCTTGGTGTCTAGTTATTATTAGAACAAAATACTAGTTACATTTTTGCTTCTTATAGTCTTTCCTTAGAGAAAAACAAACTATTTATTTTTTAAAACAATGAACCATATACAAGTTTGTTCCAGAGTTATAACAAAATCAACAAAATTGAATGATAGACATGGAAAATCAGAACTGAATACAAGGACAGAAGATTGAGTAAAAATTTGGCAAGATGCCCAGACAAATCTCAGTTTACGGCAGCAGAAATGAACAGACAATCAGATTCCTGAATCACATCTTTGAGTTGATCTGTTTTTCTTTCTCATGTGTGTCTCAGCGGCATGTGGGAGAGAGTATGAATAGGTTGTTTTGCAGTCTCTGGAGTGAAACTGTTCAATTAAATATTTAGGAGGTCTGTCATGAAGTAATTGTTTATAAATGCAGGCAACACAAATGAGTGTGTTGTAAGCATATGTAAATGCAAATGTAGATAAAAGGCATTGCTAATATGTACAGAAGGGAAAATAATTAGCAAATTTATAAGGGTCAGTCTGTAATTCTAATGTTAAAACTAATCCTTTGTTCATTTTAAGATATTCCTTTAATGGGTTTACCATGCATTTTCAATGGTAAGTGGTGATGTGCTCGAATTTACAAAGCAGAAAAGAAACAAAGTGAACATTTTTAACTCTTGGGAGGCTATCCAAAGCAGTGGAAGGTGTTTGGTGGCTGCCTTTGCTGTTCATAAACAGTTGAATTGTGCCTTGTTTCTCACCGTCCCACACCACTGCTGCTCAGGCCTTTTCCCAAAATTTCATTCAAATCTTGCAGCTGCCAGTTCTATGAGAGCATTACCTATATTGTAATTACTGAATAGGTTGATTGAACTTGAGCTCTTCAGCCTGTTTCAGAAACCCATATTAACACCCTCATTGACCTCTTCTGTTGGGTGATTCTCATGTGACTGGGCCATTGCTGCATTTTTCCCAGCAATATCTTTGATAAAAAAGCCAGCTGGCTCCAAAACATAGTCTTGAAATTCCATTTTTAATGCCCCTCTCCTGCGTATATCTGTTGGTCCCTAAGTGGCTTTTTCTTCTTACAGTTAATCCTTGAGAGGCTGACAGAATTTGTAGGAGCATATCACATAGACTTCTTGGATTTAGTGAGGCTGAGTAAGTCAGATTTTAAAGTTCATGGACTTTAGCTACATACTCCTAAAAATATTAGCTCTCACTTCCAATCTTTCTGATCCAGAGTGCTAAGTGTCTACATAAATGTCTCCTGCATATACTGTTACTAATATTAAAGATAACAATGATTAGCTGCTCATCATATTCCAGGCAGTGTGCTAACCTATTTACATGAATTACTTCTTGTAATCAAGATAACCAAGCTTGGTAGTTATTGTCATTACCCTTATTTTACACATTTGAAAGTAAGCTTAGAGAGGTTAAAACTGTAGTAGCTCAGAGCTAATTGGTATTTCTGAGATTTGAATCCAGACTACTTGACCAAAGAGCCCACTGTCTAAACCATCATGTTATAGGGTTATTTTCACCTGGTGTAGGCACCATTATGAACCCCTTCACATGATGATTTTGTTACATGATTTGAACATCTGGGGTCCAAGTTCAATCATTAATGTAATAGACCCGTGTATAATGTTGGTGATTTATTAAAAACAAAAATGTATGATTTTATGTTTATGTGTGTGTGTGACCTTTTTCTCTTCATTTCATGCTGTGATTATAAGCACAAATATACAAATATATGTACATTTATATGCACACACACAGCGAGAAAATATGTTTCTTTGGAGAAAAATATTAAATCACTGATTTATGCTGACATCTTTATACTTACTTATTGTTTTTAAGTATAAAAAATGGCTCATTGGTATAAAGGAAGAGTCTATGTTCTCAATGAATCATGCAGCTTTGTTAACACTTTCTTTTATATGGGAAAATGACCCTGTCTCCAGGAGAACTTATTAAGGAAGGTATATCATTGTAGAATTTGACTGCAAGTGAACCAAGTATTGAAAACACTAGCTTTTATGATATTATTTTGGAGATATATATATCAGTTAGAATGAGGGTTTTTTCCCCATGCAAAATAATTTGTTAGTTTATTTTCCACATGTTCCAGTGAGAAGGGCTCCCAGTGCTACAGGTAAGAATATCCCTAAGTACTTGGGCATTTTTTCCCTATTTTCATGATTAACATCATTCGACTACCCTTACTCCATCTAATTACAAATATACACTATGAAGACAATTTAGGAGATTGCTAAATAATTTTTTAATTAAAAAAAGTTGTCTTTTTTATGAGTGGTGAAAAAAATAACAGTCTTAAAAATATAGAATTTAATTTTTCTCCTACAGAGAACAAGCCCAAAGGTAGGTAGTTTAGCTGACATACCACTCAATGGTACCATCTACCAAATTCCTTCTAACTTGTCTTGGCATTTGTATTTCCCAAAACAGATCAAGATGGGTGCTTGACCTCTATCCATCATATCCATGCAGCATAGAGAAGGCCAATATCCTTCTTTTTGAAGATTTGTCTCTATAGCTTTGTAAAGCCTGTTATTAGTCAGTTCTCCAGAGAAAAGGATCAATAGGACACACACACATATAGAAACTGATAAATACACACACACACACACACACACACACACACACACACATATATATATATGTGTATATATAAATGGAGTAAGAGGGAGAGAGATTTATTGTAAGATTTGTTTTTCATGCTTATACTCTAATGGAGGCTGAAAACTCTCAAGATCTGCAGTCTGAAGGCCTAAGACCAGAAAATCTGCTGTTGTAAGTTTGGGTTTGAGTCTGAAGGCAGAAGACTAATAAAGACCAATGTCCCAGCTGTAAGACCATCAGGCAGAGAGAGAGAGAATTCCTTCTTGCTTAGCCTTTTGTTGGATTCGGGCCTTCAGTGGATTAGATGAGGCCCACCTACAGATTGGAAAGAACAATCTGTTTACATAGCCTACCAATTCAAATATTAATATCACCCAGAAACACCCTCACAGACACACCAGAATAATGTTTAATCAGGTATTGAGTAACTTGTGGACCAGTCAAGTTGACAAGTAAAATTAACAAAGCCCTTCTGTTTACAGCCTATTGGCTAGAACATAGTGGTAAAAAAAAAGGATGGTAAATTTGGTCTATTTCATGGAAAGTCATATACCTAGATAAAAATCAGAGATCCTATTGTTACAGAAAAATTAGACAACAGATAATGGGACATATTTAGCAGGCTCTGCCTCTGAGGAGACCCAACACTAAAGGGTAAAAAAAGAGAAAGGAGTTTCCTAGATGAAATAAAATGAATTTAACTCTCTGAACTATGGAAGGTAATATTTTATATCATTTAAAATAATCATTATTTTCAGCATTTGTTGATATTCTGATTTTATGAAAATCGCAATAGAGTCAATGTTTTGTCATTCTGGATTAAATTTTTGAAAATTTCTGCTACTATTTGTGCTATTATTTGAGAGATATATTACGATTTACTATTGTTAAAGTGATAATGAAATACTTCATTATATATATATTTATATATGTAAACTATAATTTATACATACACTATATATATGTGTGTGTATATATATATATTTATTTATTATTATTATTATTATTATTTTTTTTTTGGCAGTACACGGGCCTCTCACTGCTGCAGCCTCTCCTGCCATGGACCACAGGGCCCGGAGGCGCAGGCTCAGAGGCTACGCCTCACAGGCCCAGCCGCTCCGCGGCATGGGGGACCCCCCGGACCGGGACACGAACCCGCGTCCCCTGCATCGGCAGGTGGACTCTCAACCACTGCGCCACCAGGGAAGCCCTATATATATATTTCTTGAATCATGAGCCTCACAGTTTATTTGGGGTGGATACAAGTTCTTTTAAATAGAATTGGTGGTTTTCTTTTTCTTCTCTAGGAAAATTTTCCCAGAAAGTAACCTTCCAATCATTTGCCCACAGAGTAAGAGCAAAGGAGCCAGAGTTGTGAGAGGCAGGCAGCATTCAGGCAGGTGCGTCATCACTCAGTATACTATCAATCACCCTATCCCAGGTGTTCAGGAGGGTGTCTCATTTGATCTCCCTGTTGTTCAAACTGTCTCCAATGCAGATTCTCTGTGATTCAACATCTCCAGAGAATAAACATATTTTCTTCTGCAAAGCTCATGGAAGATCAATTGCCTATTTGCTTAGACTAATGGAAAACATCTTGGAAGCTACTTGCTACTAAAAACAAACTTTTAAAAGATCTTTTGCATTTAACCCCACTTCACACCCAGAAAGAGTGAATTACAAGGAGTAATTCAGAGGTTATTGCACCTCCAATTCTTGAAACTTGCAATGGTTCTGCAGCACAAATAATCACTTTTTTTATTGGCATCTTTTAGGCTGTCATGTTCTGGCATTTTTATAGACAGAGTCAGTTACTATTCATGTACGTGCTTTCCATATTACAAAATTATCATTGTAGTGTACTATGTCCTTTTTTTTCCTTTGTTTTTTTGATCTTATATCTTTGAAAACTACTTATGGATCTGGAAAAAGAATGGTTATTGTTGACTTCCCACGACCACTTCCAATGGATTCTTTCCAGGGACACTTTCTTGATGACCAGGTACCACTTTCCAAAAATTCTATTCGATTGATTTTTGTGACCTTTCTCTTTAAGCACCTCCCATTCACCATCTTTTTCTTACTCTCATTTGTTTCTCTATCACTTTTCTGTCTTCTAGTTTCTTTGTCTTTCCACTGGTCTTTGGTGTTCACTGAAATTCTGACTTTAGTCAGTCCTGATCCCAATTTTACATCTTGAGTAATCCCATTTCTCAAGTTATTTTTACTACCAGTTGTATAATGGTGAACCCCACCCCCCCAAATCTGAATCTCCATCCCTGACTGAATTCCTAAGCTTCACATGCATATACCCTCTATGTGATAGACACTTCAATCCTGCTAAACATTTCAATTTGGGTGTCCCATAAGCAGCTCAAATTCAATATGTTTAATAATGAATTCACCATCTCCTATACCACACATGTTCCTTCTCAATGGTACCGCAGTTCAGTTGACAGCAGTACTCATTCATTCAAGTTTAAAAAAAAAAAAAGGAAATAAATCAAGGTTTCCCCCTTTCTCTCTTACTATCATATCCATTAAATTGTTTTGTACTTAGTCTTTGCCTTATTTCTAATTTCCCCCTTACTTTAAGCCCATTTCTTCTAATCTAGTTTTCAGGTTTATTTGATACTATCTTTTTTCCTTTGAATTCATCTTGATTATTGCTTTTGAATGAAGCATCAAAAATTTAAAACTGACAACTTTACTACCTCAGACTAAATACTCAGTGCTACCCACTACCTGTACTCTATAAAGATCACACTTCCTAGAATAGTATGCAAGAACCATGATTACTAGCCACTATCTCTATTGTCTCATCTTCCATAATTCTTCCCTGATTTCACTCCAGCAGATGAAAACTTACTTGAGGTTTTTTATAAACTTGACACTGTTTCATATGCAAAGGATTTATTTCTTAATACACTGTATCCTTTGCAAGAATGCTCTCCTACTTTTCTTCAGCTAACTTCTAAGATTTATCTAGATTCAATATAGCTTCCAACTCTAAATTGTCTTCTCAAATCTACCAAGGATGAAATGACTCGTCTTTTATTCTTCTCTTATAGAATCCTCTACCTCTGTTTACAGAATAGCTTGTTCACCAGTGTGTACCACAATGTTTTATATTTCTTAAAGGAAGAAACAATGGGAGAAATAATGGGAGAAATAATGGGAGTGGTTACGGGAAAATAGTGGGCAAGTGTAAATCTTTTGTTGAATTACCAAGAAATCCTTCTAAAACTTTACATTATTTAGCTTATTTTCCTTTCACTTCCTTTCAAATATTTTCAAGTAGAGAATTTCTTTTTGCAAATACACGTGTTTTCACAGCCATGGAAAATGCTACTATACTCTAACTCATGATGAAGTTATACCTTAATGCTGATTTAGATAAGGTAGATTCTAGTTTGGAACTTGGGTTTGGAGACATTAATTTAACCCTCCAGCTCTCCAGTTTCTATATTTGTTAAGAGAAGAAATAGTACTAGATGAGCATCAAAGCACTTCCTGTAAGTTCTAAGGATATGTAACTTGCTATTTGAAAGAAATTCCTTCTAGAGGCTTATAAACAAATAGTCAGTTATGGATATCAGTAACAAATGAGAATTTTTCTTTCCCATGTAAAGCTAAAAGATGGGCAGAGAGTAAAACTGGACATCTTGACACAGTTCCCACTATCCATGAATGTGCCTTTAACTATGACTCCATGATAAGGAGGTATAAGTGAGACCATTTGTTTTCCTTATATGTTTTGTTAGCTTTGAGTTATAACCAAAGTAATGTGTTTATATAATTTTTATTGAAAAAATTGGTATTAAGAGCTTCATTTTAGTATAAGCAATGATATTTTGTTACTTGGGAAAATCATAAAGTAAAATTTAGGACTAATGAGGTGTATTTCCCAAACTAAAACAGTTTCAGTAATTTATGAATCATCATGACAAGATTTCTCTTGTGACCAATTCACAATTTAACTCTGCTACAAGCTATTAGAGATAAAAACAATTTCCTAGGGTTTTAATTTATCCTGCATATTTTTAATTACTTACAGCTGTAGCCAAGCTGATTCTGGATGAAGCTGAACATAGAATTAAAGGAAAAAATAAGAACTCCAATTTTATTCATTAAAAAAAATATAATTTGGACACCATAATATATTTTGTCAGGCTCAAAATGAACTTAGAAGCAACCCTCTCAATTGTCATGAAAGTAGCTGATGAGCCAAAGAGAATATAGGAAGTTATTTTCAGTCCCACTTTTGTGAATTCAAGTTTTATTTATCATCATCTCAATTTTATATCATTAATGATCTTGTTCTTTTTCAAGCAGAAATGCATGAAGTAAATTACTTTAGTGTGTAATAAACGTACGCATCATTTGTAGATAATCTTTCAGATTTAACTCAAGGAGTGAGTTAAAGGTAAAGCTTTAGGGGTGTTCAAGAAGTTGACATTTTAAATTGGTACATGTTGAATGGTTTCAAAGATGATGCAATGATGTCCACATTTTAGATTATAGTTGTTTTCTCAATCTCTATTCTCTTCCATTGTTATAGACTTTATTTCTGGTGTATGTATGTGTGTGTGTGTGTGTGTGTGTGTGTGTGTGTCTGTTTGTGTTGTGGAATGTGATCTCCCCAAATAGGAAATCCTTCTGATGGAAATGTGGGCAGGAAGAAAAAAATAAGCTATTAATGTCGGCATATGGCAGTTTCCATATACTCTTGATTTTTGCTTTATAACTCCTCTTTAGAGAGACAGTATACATAGTGTATTCGTTTTCTAAGACTGCTGTAACCAATCTCCATAAACTTGATAACTTAAAACAAGAGAAGTACTGTAAGCCAGAAGTACAAAATCAAGGTATTTGTAGTGTCATGCTCCCTCCAAATGCTCCAGGATGGAATATTTCTTTGCCTCTTCCAGATTCTGGTGGCTCCAGGTGTTCTTTAGCTTGTGATTGAATAACTCCAATCACTGCCTCCATTTTTACATGGTCTTCTTCTCTTCTGCTGTCTTTTATAAGGACACCTGGCATCAGATATTGGGCCCACTAGGTTAATAGGGTAATTCAGGATGATTTAATCTCAAAATCATTAACTTAATTACATCTGCGAAGACCCTTTATTTTTCCAAATAAGAGCAGATCACATTCAGTTTCCATATGTATATTTATATTTGAGGAAGGCCGTTATTCAACTCACAAATAATTAGGCTGAGTACCCAACTATATAACTAATGGGAAATATTATCTACTTCTCTGGATTTGGCTACCAAGTTCGCCATGAATGTCCTTACATGAAAGAGGACATGGAGAATTTCCTGATTGCTCAAGAAAATCTCTATTTAAAAATGGACTTGAGGACATGGGAAGGGGGAAGTGTAAGCTGGGACGAAGTAAGAGAGTGGCATTGACATATATACACTACCAAATTTAAAATAGATAGCTAGTGGGAAGCAGCCACATAGCACAGGGAGATCAGCTTGGTGCTTTGTGAACACCTAGAGGGGTGGGATAGAGAGGATGGAAGGGAGACGCAAGAGGGAGGGGATATGGGTATATAGGTACACATATAGCTGATTCACTTTGTTATACAGCAGCAACTAACACAACAATGTAAAGCAATTATCCTCCAATAAAGATGTTACAAAATGTAATTGGGGCTTCCCTGGTGGTGCAGTGGTTGAGAGTCTGCCTGCCCATGCAGGGGACACGGGCTCATGCTCCGGTCCAGGAGTATCCCATATGCCGCGGAGCGGCTGGGCCCGTGAGCCATGGCCGCTGAGCCTTCACGTCCGGAGCCTGTGCTCCGCAACGGGAGAGGCCACAACAGTGAGAGGCCCATGTACCACAAAAAAAAAAAAAAAAAAAAAATGTAATTGACTGCTACTTATCTTCCATTTATCTGATGCATTCAGTGTTGATCCCTCTACTTCTCCTACCTTTCTAAATGCATCTGTCATTCATGGCTTTCTCTTTGTTTCATGCTGTTCATTTCTTTTACACTATTTCCATTTCATTTTCTCTCTTAGGTATTTCCTCATAGATTTAGGACCATAGATACATAGACTACTGTAGCTAAGAATAATAGGAAGAAACTTAACTGCTTGTGTAATAATTTCTGATTCAAATCCACATAATATGGTAGTCAACTTTTTAAAGAGGGAGAGGGGTTTAAATAAAATGTTTTATTATGTATATACACAGGAAGACCAAGTTACAAAGAGAGGGATTCTTAGAGCAATTAATGGATGGAGACTAAAAGGTATAAAATAAGTTTATAAATTTTTATTTAGAAATACATGAACAGTGAAGACAGATTTGTATCAGAGAGAAATTATGTGAATGCTAGAACTGTAAAGAGAAATGATGGGCAAAGGAAATGCAATGAGGAAGAATAATTGCACTTCACCCTTCCAAATGAAGAATTCCAAAAGGAATTGATAAATTCATAAATTAATGCATTTCATTCAGTGTCAGGTATATATATAGATTTTTTTCACTTCTACAAACATTTAGCATCTACTGTAGACTAGTTACTCTTTAGTATATTCAATCTGTTATAATCACAGAGAAGCCATTGTATTGTATCCCTGATATGGGTGTGATAAACCAACGCTGCAAACTCTCAGTTCCATGGCTTACAAAATAGATAAAATATGGCACATAGTAAAAACACAAATATTGAAATTCAAACACATATGTAAACATAAATTCTAAACAGGTTTGTAAATGTCAAACTGTATTAAAGGGAAAGTATACTTATTCTCTCTTCAGGGCTTTTATTCACAGTGTGTTTTTTATAACATTCATTTTTTTATTGGAGTATAACTGCATTACAATATTGTGTTAGTTTCTGCTGTACAGTGAAGTGAATCAGCTATATGTATACATATATCCCCTCCCTCTTGGACCGCCATCACACCCCCATCCCACTGATCTAGGTCATCACAGAGCACCGAACTGAGCTCCCTGTGCTATACAGCAGGTTCCCACTATCTATCCATTTTACACATGGTAGTATATTTACATCAAACCCAATATTCCAATTCATTCCACCCTCATTTTACCCCCATGTGTCCATATGTCTGTTCTCTATGTCTGAGTTTCTATTACTGCTCAGCAAATAGGTTAATCTGTACCATTTTTCTAGATTCCACATATATGTGTTAATATATTATACATCTTTTTCTCTTTCTGACTTGCTTCACCATGTATGACAACCTCTAGGTCCATCCATGTCTCTATGAATGACCCAATTTCATTTCTTTTTATGGCTGAGTAATATTCCATTATATATACATACCACATCTTCTTTATCCATTCATTAGTCGGTGGACATTTAGGTCATTTCCATGTCCTGGCTATTGCAAATGGTGCTGCCATAAAAATTGGGGTACATGTGCCTTTTTGAATTACGATTTTCTCAGGGTATATGCTCAGTAGTGGGATTGCTGGGTCATATGGTAGTTTTATTTTTAGTTTTTTAAGGAACCTCCATACTGAAGTCCACAGTGGCTATATCAATTTACATTCCCACCAACAGTGCAAGAGGGTTCCCTTTCTCTACACCTTCTCCCAGCATTTATTGTTTGTAGATTTTTGTTGATGGCCACTCTGACTTGTATGAGGTGATACTTCATTGCAGTTTGATTTGGATTTATTTAATACTTAGTGTTGTTGAACATCTTTTCATGTGCCTCTTGGCCATCTGTATGTTTTCTTTGGAGAATGTCTATTTAGGTCTTCTGCCCATTTTTTAATTGAGTTGTTTGTATTTTTGATATTGAGCTGCATGTGCTGCTGGTATATTTTGGAGATTAATCCTTTGTCCGTTGCTTCATCTGCAAATATTTTCTCCCATTCTGAGGGTTGTCATTTTGTTTTGTTTATGGTTCCCTTTGCTGTGTAAAAGTTTTAAGTTTAGGGGGGACCTTGAAGATGGCGGAAGAGTAAGACGTGGAGATTGCCTTCCTCCCCACGGATACACCAGAAATACATCTACACATGGAACAACTCCTACAGAACACCTACTGAAGGCTGGCAGAAGACCTCAGACCTCCCAAAAGGCAAGAAACTCCCCACGTACCTGGGTAGGGCAAAAAAAAAAGAAAAAAGAAAAAACAGAGACAAAAGAATAAGGACGGCACCTGCACCAGTGGGAGGGAGCTGTGAAGGAGGAAAAGGTTCCACACACTAGGAAGCCCCTCCGTGGGCGGAGACTGCGGGAGGCGGAGGGGGGAGCTTCGGGACTGCGGAGTAGTGCACAGCGACGGGTGCGGAGGGCAAAGCAGGGAGATTCCCGCACAGAGGATCGGTGCAGACCGGCACTCACCAGCCCGAGAGGCTTGTCTGCTCACCAGCCGGTGCGGGCGGGGCTGCCAGCTGAGGCTCAGGTTTCGGTTTTGGACGGAGCTCAGGGAGAGGACTGGGGTTGGCGGCTTGAACATAGCCTGAAGGGGTTAGTGCACCACGACTAGCCGGGAGGGAGTTCAGGGAAAAGCCTACACCTGCCGAAGAGGCAAGAGACTTTTTCTTCCCTCTTTGTTTCCTGGTGCGCAAGGAGAAGGGTTTTAGAGCGCTGCTTAAAGGAACTCCAGAGATGGGCGCGAGCCGCGGCTAAAAGGGCGGACCCCAGAGACGGGCAGGAGGCGCTAAGGCTGCTGCTGCCGCCACCAAGGGGCCTGTGTGCGAGCACAGGTCACTCTCCACACCCCTCTTCCACGGAGCCTGTGCAGCCCGCCACTGCCAGGTTCCCGGGATTCAGGGACAAATTCCCCGGGAGTACGCACGGCGGGTCTCAGGCTGGTGCAACGTCACGCCGGCCTCTGCCGCAACGTCACGCCACCTCTGCCACCGCAGGCCCGCCCCGCACGCAGTGCCCCTCCTTCCCCCATCCCCCAACCACCGGCCTGAGTGAGCCGGAGCCCCCGAATCAGCGGCTCCTTTAACCCTGTCCTGTCTGAGCAAAAAACAGATGCCCTCCAGCGACCTACACGCAGAGGCAGGGCCAAATCCAAAGCTGAGCTCCTGTGAGCTGTGAGAACAAAGAGAAAGGGAAATCTCTCCCAGAAACCTCAGAAGCAGCGGATTAAAGCTCCACAATATACCCTGCATCTGTGGAATACCTGAATAGACAAGGAATGATCCCAAATTGAAGAGGTGGAATTTAGGAGCGAGATTTATGATTTTTTTCCCTTTTCCTCTTTTTGTGAATGTGTACGTGTATGCTTCTGTGTGAGATCTTATCTGTATACTCTTGCTTCCACCATTTGTCCTAGGGCTCTATCCGTCCATGGTTTTTTAAAAAAAACATTTTTTCTTAATAATTAATTTTAATTGTAATAACTTTATTATACTTAACCTTCGTTCTTTCTTTCTTTCTTTCCTTCCTTCCTTCCCTCCTTTAGACAACGAATCACCCCAAATTGAGGAGGTGGTCTCTGAGAGCAAGATTTATGGTTTTTCCCCCTTTACCTCTTTTTGTGAAGGTGTATGTGTATGCTTCTGTGTAAGATTTTCTCTGTATAGCTTTGCTTCCTACATTTGTCCTAAGCTTCTATCCATCCCTTTTTTTTAAAAAATATTTTTAATTCAATAACTATATTATATTTTATTTTATTTTTACTGTATCTTCTTTCTTTCTGCCTTTTTTCCTTCTTTCCCTCCTTCCTTCCTTCCTTCCTCCCTCCCTCACTCCCTCCCTCAATTCTTTCCTTCTTTGCTTCTTCCTTCCTTCCTTTCCTCCTTTCCTTCTTTCTTTCCTCATACTTCTACTAATTCTCTCTATTTTTCTCCCTTTTATTATGAGCCGTGTGGATGAAAGGCTCTTGGTGCTCCAGCCCAGGAGTCAGGGCTCTGCCTCTGAGGTAGGAGAGCCAACATCAGGACACTGGTCAACAAGAGACCTCCCAGCTCCACATAATATTAAACGGCAGAAATCTCCCAGAGACCTCCATCTTAACACCAACACCCAGCTTCACTCAATGACCAGCAAGCCACAGTGCTGGACAACCTATGCCAAACAACTAGCAGAACAGGAACACAACCCGACCCATTAGCAGAGTGGCTGCCTAAAATCATAATAAGGCCACAGGCACCCCAAAACACACCACCAGATGTGAACCTGCCCACTAGAGAGACAAGATCCAGCCTCATCCACCACAACACAGGCACTAGTCCCCTCCACCAGGAAGCCTACACAACCCACTGAAACAACCTTAGCCACTGGAGACAGACATCAAAAACAACGGGAACTACGAACGTGCAGCCTGCAAAAAGGAGACCCCAAACACAGTAAGATAAGCAAAATGAGAAGACAGAAAAACACACAGCAGATGAAGAAGCAAGATAAAAATGCACCAGACCTAACAAATGAAGAGGAAATAGGCAGTCTACCTGAAAAAGAATTCAGAATAATGATAGTAAGGATGATCCGAAATCTTGGAAATATAATGGACAAAATGCAAGAATCAGTTAACAAGGACCTAGAAGAAATAAAGATGAAACAAGCAACGATGAACAACGCAATAAATGAAATTAAAAGTACCCTAGATGGGATCAATAGCAGAATAACTGAGGCAGAAGAACGGATAGGTGACCTGGAAGATAAAGTAGTGGAAATAACTACTGCAGAGCAGAATATAGAAAAAAGAATGAAAAGAACTGAGGACAGTCTCAGAGACCTCGGGGACAATATTAAACGCACCAACATTCGAATTATAGGGGTTCCAGAAGAAGAAGAGAAAAAGAAAGGGTCTGAAAAAATATTTGAAGAGATTATAGTTGAAAACTTCCCTAATATGGGAAAGGAAATAGTTAATCAAGTCCAGGAAGCACAGAGAGTCCCATACAGGATAAATACAACGAGAAATACGCCAACACACGTATTAATCAAACTGTCAAAAATTAAATACAAAGAAAGCATATTAAAAGCAGCAAGGGAAAAACAACAAATAACACACAAGGGAATCCCCATAAGGTTAACAGCTGATCTCTCAGCAGAAACCCTACAAGCCAGAAGGGAGTGGCAGGACATACTGAAAGTGATGAATGAGAAAAACCTGCAACCAAAACTACTCTACCCAGCAAGGATCTCATTCAGATTTGATGGAGAAATTAAAACCTTTACAGACAAGCAAAAGCTGAGAGAGTTCATCACCACCAAACCAGCTTTACAAAAAATGCTAAAGGAACTTCTCTAGACAAGAAACACAAGAGAAGGAAAAGACCTATAATAACAAATCCAAAACAATATAGAAAATGGGAATAGGAACATACATATCGATAATTATCTTAAAGGTAAATGGACTAAATGCTCCCACCAAAAGACACAGATTGGCTGAATGGATACAAAAACAAGACCCTTATATATGCTGTCTACAAGAGACCCACTTCAGACCTAGAGACACATACAGACTGAAAGTAAGGGGATGAAAAAAGATACTCCATGCAAATGGAAACCAAAAGAAAGGTGGAGTAGCATTTCTCATATCAGACAAAATAGACTTTAAAATAAGGACTAATAGAAGAGACAAAGAAGGACACTACATAATGATCAAGGGATAGATCCAAGAAGAAGATATAAAAATTGTACATATTTATGCACCCAACATAGGAGCACCTCAATACATAAGGCAAATACCAACAGCCATAAAAAGGGAGATAGACAGTAACACATTCATAGTAGGGGACTTTAACACCCCACTTTCACCCATGGACAGATCATCCAAAATGAAAATAAATAAGGAAACACAAGCTTTAAATGACACATTAAACAAGATGGACTTAATTGATATTTATAGGACACTCCATCCAAAAAGAACAGAATACACATTTTTCTCACATGCTCATGGAACATTCTCCAGGGTAGATCATATCTTGGGTCACAAATCAAGCCTTGGTAAATTTAAGAAAACTGAAATTGTATCAAGTATCTTTTCTGACCACAATGCCATGAGACTAGATATCAATTACAGGAAAAGATCTGTAAAAAATACAAACACATGGAAGCTAAACAATACACTACTTAATAATGAAGTGATCACTGAAGAAATCAAAGAAGAAATAAAAAAATACCTAGAAACAAATGACAATGGAGACACAACGACCCAAAATCTATGGGATGCAGCAAAAGCAGTTCTATGGGGGAAGTTTATAGCAATACAAGCCCACCTTAAGAAGCAGGAAACATCTCGAATAAACAACTTAACCTTGCACCTCAAGCAATTAGAGAAAGAAGAACAAAAAATCCCCTAAGCTAGCAGAAGGAAAGAAATCATAAAAATCAGATCAGAAATAAATGAAAAACAGGTGAAGGAAACGATAGCAAAGATCAATAAAACTAAAAGCTGGTTCTTTGAGAAGATAAACAAAATAGATAAACCACTAGCCAGACTCATCAAGAAAAAAGGGAGAAGATTCAAATTAATAGAATTAGAAATGAAAAAGGAGAAGTAACAACTGACACTGCAGAAATAAAAAAAAATCATGAGAGATTACTACAAGCAACTCTATGCCAATAAAATGGACAATCTGGAAGAAATGGACAATTTCTTAGAAATGCACAACCTGCCAAGACTGAAGCAGGAAGAAATAGAAAATATGAACAGACCAATCACAAGCACTGAAATTGAAACTGTGATTAAAAATCTTCCAACAAACAAAAGCCCAGGACCAGATGGCTTCACAGGCGAATTCTAACAAACGTTTAGAGAAGAGCTAACACCTATCCTTCTCGAACTCTTCCAGCATATAGCAGAGGAAGTAACACTCCCAAATTCCTTCTACGAGGCCACCATCACCTTGATACCAAAACCAGACAAGGATGTCACAAAGAAAGAAAACTACAGGCCAATATCACTGATGAACATATATGCAAAAATCCTCAACAAAATACTAGCAAACAGAATCCAACAGCACATTAAAAGGATCATACACCATGATCAAGTGGGGTTTATTCCAGGAATGCAAGGATTCTTCAATCTACGCAAATCTATCAATGTGATAAACCATATTAAAGAATTGAAGGAGAAAAACCATATGATCCTCTCAATAGATGCAGAGAAAGCTTTCGACAAAATTCAACACCCATTTATGATAAAATCCCTGCAGAAAGTAGGCGTAGAGGGAACTTTCCTCAACATAATAAAGGCCATATATGACAAGCCCACAGCAAACATCATCCTCAATGGTGAAAAACTGAAAGCATTTCCACCAAGATCAGGAACAAGACAAGGTTGCCCACTCTCACCACTCTTATTCAACATAGTTTTGGAAGTTTTAGCCACAGCAATCAGAGAAGAAAAGGAAATAAAAGGAATCCAAATCGGAAGGGAAGAAGTAAAGCTGTCACTGTTTGCAGATGACATGATACTATACATAGAGAATCCTAAAGATGCTACCAGAAACCTACTAGAGCTAATCAATGAATTTGGTAAAGTAGCAGGGTACAAAATTAATGCACAGAAATCTCTGTCATTCCTATATACTAATGATGAAAAATCTGAAAGTGAAATCAAGAAAACACTCCCGTTTACTATTGCAACTAAAAGAATAAAATATCTAGGAATAAACCTACCAAAGGAGACGAAAGACCTGTATGCAGAAAATTATAAGACACTGATGAAAGAAATTAAAGATAATACAAATAGATGGAGAGATATACCATGTTCTTGGACTGGAAGAATCAACATTGTGAAAATGACTCTACTACCCAAAGCAATCTACAGATTCAATGCAATCCCTATCAAACTACCACTGGCATTTTTCACAGAACTAGAACAAAAAATTTCGCAATTTGTATGGAAACACAAAAGACCCTGAATAGCCAAAGCAATCTTGAGAACGAAAACAGGAGCTGGAGGAATCAGGCTCCCTGACTTCAGACTATACTACGAAGCTACAGTAATCAAGACAGTATGGTACTGGCACAAAAACAGAAAGATAGATCAATGGAACAGGATACAAAGCCCAGAGATAAACCCACGCACATATGGACACCTTATCTTTGATAACGGTGACAGGAATATACAGTGGAGAAAGGATAGCCTCTTCAATAAATGGTGCTGGGAAAACTGGACAGGTACATGTAAGAGTATGAGATTAGATCACTCACTAACACCATACACAAAAATAAGCTCAAAATGGATTAAAGACTTAAATGTAAGACCAGAAACTCTCAAACTCTTAGAGGAAAACGTAGGAAGAACACTCTATGACATAAATCACAGCAAGATCCTTTCTGACCCACCTCCTAGAGTAATGGAAATAAAAGCAAAAATTAATAAATGGGACCTAATGAAACTTCAAAGCTTTTGCACAGCAAAGGAAACCATAATTAAGACCAAAAGACAACCCTCAGAATGGGAGAAAGTATTTGCAAATGAAGCAACTGACAAAGGATTAATCTCCAAAATTTACAAGCAGCTCATGCAGCTCAATAACAATAAAACAAAAAACCCAATCCAAAAATGGGCAGAAGACCTAAATAGACATTTCTCCAAAGAAGATATACAGAATGCCAACAAACACATGAAAGAATGCTCAACATCATTAATCATTAGAGAAATGCAAATCAAAACTACAATGAGATATCATCTCACACCAGTCAGAATGGCCATCATCAAAAAATCTAGAAACAATAAATGCTGGAGAGGGTGTGGAGAGAAGGGGACACTCTTGCACTGCTGGTGGGAATGTGAATTGGTTCAGCCACTATGGAGAACAGTATGGAGGTTCCTTAAAAAAACTACAAATAGAATTACCATATGACCCAGCAATCCCACTACTGGGCATATACCCTGAGAAAACCAAAATTCAAAAAGAGTCATGTACCAAAATGTTCATTGCAGCTCTATTTACAATAGCCCGGAGATGGAAACAACCTAAGTGCCCATCATCGGATGAATGGATAAAGAAGATGTGGCACATATACACAATGGAATATTACTCAGCCTTAAAAAGAAATGAAATTGAGCTATTTGTAATGAGATGGATAGACCTAGAGTCTGTCATACAGAGTGAAGTAAGTCAGAAAGAAAAAGACAAATACCGTATGCTAACACATATATATAGAATTTAAGGAAAAACAAATGTCATGAAGAACC